>NC_041392.1:426607616-426636668 GCF_002162155.2 Triticum dicoccoides | reverse complement strand
TGGGCAAGGGGGCTAGGGTTTGTCTGGCGGCTAGAGTGGGAGTGGGAGTGGGACGAGGCGAGGGTAGGATTGGACGTGGAACGCGCGGAGCAGATTGGCCAAAACTTCTTACACGGGGGGACGACGAACCCAGCCAACAAGCACACGATGCGAGCCCACCCGTTATTGGCCAGTGAAAATGAACGTGAGGTGAAAATTGGATTTTACTGCTGTAAAGATCCAATGGCTCAAACGTGTCAGAAAATAGATCTGACGGCCAACTAAGCCCAAATCAGGGGAGCCTCATGGAGGCAAGTTGGCTACTATCCTTATATGTTTAAATAGGTTCAAGCACGAATGCATGATTCGATGCACAGGTACATATACTGAAGAACTACAGAAGCACCAAGTAAAGAATGATGAACCACGGCGGTGGTGGATGCACTTAAATTCAATGAAGGTTACTCTATGGTGGCAGCACCGGTTCTTGATGAATGTCATAGTTATCTAGTAGATTTTGGGAGGTTTACTATTGAGCATTGTATTAGAGAGTCAAATTATGTAGCTCATGAGCTGGCTAGATGGGGACGTGCTAATAATCCATATCGTTGGATTGATGCCCCGCCTGATTTCATTGTGAGTCTGCTAGCAGACGATATATCCGTCCTTTGATTAATAAAGTAAGATTTCCCGTAAAAAACCACGGTTGTACTAAAGACTGTAAAGAGAGGCAAAAGACATTCTGGTTGCCGGAGAAGGTGAAGTGAAATGCCCATATTGTGCCCTCCTCCATGCGTAATGCGCGCACGACTCTAGGCCAACCCCTTGTGATGGATGCCCGCCCATCCTTCACGGTCTTCATTAGGACTTCGCGATTCTCATTGTAGTCTCAATGAAATACTTTAACCTTCATTGCATGTCCACCAATCATGTACTCTGCGAGGTAATCTTGAGTAACTGCTTTGGGAACCACTTCAAACGAAAAAGATTCAGACATTGTTGTCTAACAACTCATTATGGGCAGTAAAAAGAGAAGGCTACAGACTTCGTAGTTACCATCCTATAGCTCACTGTTGTGTTGGATAGAGCGTAAAAAAATAATTTGATTGCCACCGTTCGTATCTTTTTGCTAACAATCCTTATCAGTTTCCTCACTTGATATTGGTTCATGAATATCTCATTTCCCCACACGCAAAAATGGTCGATGCGCGAATCTTTGCCAAGGACGTATGTACCTACAAGCAACAAGTCAATATTAGAAGCTAAAAAGTGCCCAGTGTCGGTGTCAAAACTGGAAGATCTCAGGTAGGGGGTCCCGAACTGTGGGTCTAAGGATTGAAGGTAACAGGAGGCAGGGGACACGATGTTTACCCAGGTTCGGGCCCTCTCAAGGGAGGTAATACCCTACTTCCTGCTTGATTGACTTTGATGAGTATGGGGGTTACAAGAGTTGATCTACCTCGAGATCGTAATGGCTAAACCCTAGATGTCTATCCTGTATGATTATGATTTCCCCTATGGACTAAACCCTCCGGTTTATAGAGACACAGGAGGGGGCTAGGATCATACAGAGTCGGTTTACAGAGAAAGGAATCTTCATATCCGAACGCCAAGCTTTCCTTCCATGCCAAGGAGAGTCCCATCTGGACACAAGCGTAAGCCTTCTATCTTGTATCTTCACGGCCCACCAGTCCGGCCGACATCACACAGCCCGGACGCCCGGGGACCCCCTAATCTAGGACTCCCTTGGTAGCCCCTGAACCAGGCTTCAATGATGATGTGTCCAATGCGCAGATTATCTTCGGCATTGCAAGGCGGTTCCTCCTCCGAATACTCCAAAGTTAGACCAAGATAACTATATCCGGCTCTTGTACAATAGTCACAACCCTGAACCATAAGGGCAAAATACTTAAGCAAAAATAGGTTATGTCTTTTGACAACTTTTTCGGCGAGGCATTGAGTCCCGGCCTTATTATTATTTCGAACCATTTTTAGCCTCCCATTTCACATTTCGAGACACAACTCCCAGTGGCACGTCTTGTCAAAGCAGAGATCGTGTCCCCTTATCGCGGGATTTTCATCAATGAGGGCTTGGGTAATCCAACCGTGCCATCCGCTTGACCCCTTGGGAATAGGCAAATTTTAAGGGCTTGTGCAAGGTCGTTTGATATTCGTTGACTTTATAAAGGGATAAGAACCCATCTTTTACCCCACGCCTTCTCCTTCCTTAGACCTCCCATCTTTGAGCTCCAACGCCCAAGTCTCAATCTTTCTCCATTGCCACCACGTTCCCCGACCATGTACGGATTCGGATCTCAAGGCAAGTGGGTGGCCTCTTCCGTGACGAAGAAGGATATCCAGGGACTCCGGGAGGTGAGGTACTTAACCGCAGAAATCGCACACAGGCTTCCGACAAAGGGGCAAGTCATCCCTACTCCAGAGCCTGGCGAGAGGGTCATGTTCATCCCCCACTTCCTCCGCGGGTTAGGGTTTCCCCTTCACCCCTTTGTTCGTGGCCTCATGTTCTACTATGGGCTAGATTTTCACGATCTAGCCCCGAACTCCTTCCTCCATATCTCGGCATTCATCATCATGTGCGAGGCATTTCTTCGCATCCCCCCACACTTCGGCCCGTGGCTCAAGATTTTCAACATGAAGCCGAAGGTGGTCGACAGGGAGCACACGGATTGCGGCGGGGCCATGGTGAGCAAGCTTCCTCACACTATCTGGCCTAAAGGGGCCTTTGTGGATGCCATCAAGACATGGCAGCAGGAGTGGTTTTATATCACCGAACCCCGCGATACCAAGTGGGCGGCCACTCCTGCATTTAGATCCGGACCCCCTCTACAACTCGCGTCATGGACCAACAAGGGTCCAGCCTGGGGATCGACCGATGAGGTGCTGATGCTGCAAAAGCGCATCAAAAGTATCATAGAGAAGAACACCCACCTCACCGACGTGATTTAGGTGATGCTCATCCGCCGAACCCTTCCCTGCTAGGGACGGTCTCTCCGTCTGTGGGAGTTTAATCCGGAAGGGCTGCGAACTCTGCAACAATTCTTTGGCATGACGCACAAAGAGATCTGGAAATTGCTTTTTAAACCTCAAAAGTCGTGGTCGGAGACGTCCGAAGATGTTGGTCTTGACTGCAACCATCCACCTCCCAGTAAGGGCTAAGCTTCTGCCTATATCTTGGTTTGTTAATCCAAGGGGACACACTAACCATTCCATCCTTTAAACAGGTCTGGACAAAGAAGGCGGAGCAGATCAGGTGTCCGGCCCCCCTTCCCGAAGGCTCAGCCGATCCTATCCTAATGAGGATGCTGGTCCCGGCGCCATACCAGGTGCCGGTAAAGAAGGACAAGAAGAAGAAGAACAAGGAGGCCGAAAGTGGCCTCCACCATGAAGGTACCTCGGACGCTATGTCCGGAGGGACCGAGGCTCCCTCCTCTCACGAGGGAGATGAAAACGAGGAGGAGGAGGAGGAAGAAGATAACCCTCCTCTCAAAGGGAAAAAGAGGGCGGCCTCCGCAGACCCGGAGGCGAGGGCGTCTAAGAGGGGAAACTTATCCCTTTTGGATGACTTTGATTCGGACACCGAGGATATCCCCAAGCCTCGCCCCGGACCAAGCCCCTTGCCGAATCGTAACTTCCTGAGGACGCTTTACATACATCCACTCCTTTATGAATTGTGAGAATAATATTAAATCATGTGTTTCAGTCTGGCCTGCGATCTCCCTCAACAATCCTCCTCATCAGGGGATTTGCCACCGGAGATGATGGAGAGCGAGATGCCTCCACAAGTTTCCTCGCCCCTAGGGCAGATAACATCGAGGTGTCATCCCTAAGGATTTCTCTGGATCGTCGACAGGTGCAGGGGACCATCAATATGGCACCGGAGGGTAATACCTCGGCCGTTGAGGACACGGGGGCGCGACCCCCATGAAGAGTGGGGATGGGGCCCTGGATTGTTCAGCCCCTAGCCGAATACCGCTCCGGAGACAGATCCGGAGTCGAGTGAGTGGCCCCCTTCAAGGGAGGGGGGAGCGCCTATTCTTGCGGCGACCTCCATGAATCCGGAGGCGCCGAACATGCTGAGGGACGAACTATGGAGTGCATCCATCTTGGAGGAGCACCGTATGTTGATGGGTAGGGTGGCTGAGAAGATTCAGTCCGCTAAAAGCGGGCTGAATGAAGCCTTTATGAGCTTGCTAACAGGCTTCGAGGTATGCGATGTAATGTCTTTAGCCACTTTCCATATGGAAAATATGCCTGTATATAGATAGTAGCCCCTGAGACTCTGGTCGGCCCATGAAGGAGGGCGAACATAGGATCTATATATATCTGCAGGAACTAACATACTTATTTGGCTGGAAAATAGGCTTCACTGTTAGCGGGGCAACCGCCCAAGCCGCGGAGGTTTTCGAACTGAAACGGCAACTGAAGCAGACCGATGAGGACATTGTCCTTATTAACAAACGGCTCGACAAGGCACAGGGTATGCTGCGAACATCCCGTTTGTGCCTATATAAATGTGTGAATGTGAAGTTGAAACTTAGACTCTATTATGTGTGAAATTGCAGATGGCGCTGTTGAGGTCGAGACCCTCAGGGGTGAACTTGCCCAGGCCAAGGAGTAGGTGAGAGTGAGCAATGCGGCCGCTGATAAAGCGGCTGCAGATTTAAAGCTGAACAGGCCACCGGGCGCTAGGTCGAGGAGCGGGTATCTGTAGTAGAGCAAGAGCTCAAGGACGCCACCCGCAATTGCAAGTCCCTCCAGGAGGAGAATAAAGCCAAAGCAACTGAGCTCACCAAGGCCCTTGAGGAGGCCAAAGAGGCGCGGTCCGAATCTAGGGCAGCTCGCGAGGAGGTCCGGCAGGCCGGACAGATAGCGGCTGGTAAGCCCTTTCTTTTACAGACTAAGTTTGGCGATCAGAGATATGCCTTGCTTAATCGACTGTGGAGTTCTCCAGATGCTTTTGCGGATCTTCCGAAGAGTGCTGCCGACGCCGCGCAATTCTTCCAGGCTTAGGAGGGGCATGCGGTGGAGAAGCTGTTCTGGTCATAGTTTGCGGCGCGGGAGCACCTGGCGCTGCTGAACGACCAAATGACGCAGTGGGCCGAGCTGCATAAGATGTCCGGAGCGGCCATGAAGGACGTCATAGTTCGACTATGGCCAGCCGAACCCATTCGGAGCAGCTATTTTGGCCTGGCCCGCCGACTTGTCGATGAAGTGCACCGAATCAACGCAATCAAGCGGTCGGTGTGCATAGAAGGTGCACGGATGGCCTTCGCCCGCGTCAAGATGCACTAGGCGAATATGAAGGTTGCCGAAGTGGCTATCGAGGGCCCTCCCGGAGGCAAGAACCACCGCACGCCGGAGCACTATTTAGAGGACGTTCTAGAGGGTGCCCGCTTGATAGAGGGTCAATGCTCAAAGGACATTATGTTCGAATAAATGTACTCTAATTGTCGAGACGTTTTTATTATATATGAAGGCTTTGTAATATATTTGTGCCTTTGTCTGAAAGTTCTTCCCTCCTATGCGGCCATTTTTGTATTTATGAGAGTTTTCCAGTCGTCGGCTTCGGCCCCCACGTAGATACTACGGGGGTGTTTGGAATATCACATGATCACACTTGACCCAATGTCTTGGTCCATGAAGGAGGTGTCAGTGCGGCGAACCAGTCAATCGGACTATGTGGCTTTACCACTCTCACTTAGCCATTGGAGTTTGACGATGGGGCTAGAGGATAGCCCCTAGTATGTACGCGGCTATCCAGATGCGGATGCGTTATGTATGTGACCGGAAAACGGTCCTTCATATAATACGAAAACAATCGCTAAAGATTTTAATAAGTCGTTGAATGGCTGACCAGATCTCGCCGCATCATGACTGTCAGTTTTCAGCTTTCTCTACTGAGGTGCTTGACCGGACGAACCAGAAACACAATCACAGTAGTTCTCCCTTTACTACCCTAGCCGGACAAATGGAACGTTAGGTAGCAAACACAAGAGCCGGGCAACCCAACTATTGACCAAAGACATGATTCGGAGCTGATGCATATAATGCCAAGATCGGGACACAGAATTGTGCTATAAAGCTATTCGGGCTTTTGTTTGGAGACACATGTGTGACCATATAGAGCCCCTGGCAATTTGTGCCGAGGTGTGTGAGTGAAACAACTGAGGAAACGACATACAATCTATTAATAAAGGCGATACCGAATAAAAATTGTTTTCACTGAGGGCACCATAATCACGAAGGCCATTTTACATGCCAAGGGTCTAAGAAGAAGGGGAAAAGCTCTATACATGTTCTTGAATAAAGTTTTGGTCTACAAAATCCTTTGGACCTCCTGCCACACGTCTGCGCCGCTTTGCCTTGGAGAGAGATTCCTTGAGAGGAATGGTCTTCGGCTATTTGTACGAAACCAGGCTCGAAAAGAGTCCTTGTAAGTCTGTAGGTGTCACATCCCTAGTTCTGGTATGACCTAGACCAGCTAGTCAGTTGTGCATCATGTTCAAATTCCATTTAAATTTGAAATGGGGATTGTGAAACCCTCAGAAATCATTTCTGGAAATAACCCAGATAAAAATTGCTCCAAAAAGGTCCAAGAAAATGTTCATGTTGCTCTCTGAAAATATTAGTCAGAGGTAAAAATCAAACCAATATTTTTAGGAACTCATAAATATTTATTTTGGCCGTTTGGAATTAATGCAATAATTATTTGCATTGGATATATATATGATATATTTATTTATAAATGTCCAACAATTTTGATTTTTATGTGAGGGGCTCTGGAATACTTCAACTAGCTCCTACAATAAATTTTAGAAGAAAATAAATTGATTTAGTATTTTTATTAAATCAAAACAAATGTTAGAAAATAGAAAAGAAAACAAAAGTGGAAAACCGCTTACCTGCACCTACCCCCTGTGCAGCCCGTCACTGTGCAGCCTGGCCTGGCCCAGTGGCTAACAGGCCGGCCCAGCCGACTGGCACTGCCAGTCGTCCCCTTCCTCGCGCCAGGAGGACAGGGGCACGCGCTCGCTGCCCACGCGCATGGGCGCCACGCCACCAGCCTGCCTGTGTGCCCTCCCCCTCGACGCTCTGGCCTCCCTGGACGATGCCACGCGCCGCCCTGTACCCCTTTCGCTCTCCCTCCTCCCCTGGATCACTCTCTCTCCCCGCGACCGAAACGCTGCCGTCGCCGCCGTGCGCCATTGCCATGCCCAGAACCACTGACTCGCCTCCTCTCCATGTCCATGAGCTTCGTCTGCTCACGCTGAAGATCTTCACCGAGCCACACATCACCAGAAGCCCCACAACGACTTCACCAACCTCGTCTTCAACCTCGGCCGTCCGAGATCGCCAGCAACCGTGCGACCGCTCCAACACCTCCCCCGAGCCGCTGAGCACGCCCGAAGAATCGCCGTGAGCTCTTCTACCGAACCCCCCTTCTCCCCCTTGCTAATGCGCGCTCTAGCACCGTTTCCCCGCCGCGGCCGTAGCTCCTCGCCGCCGTTCATGTCGCCGCCGTTGTTTTGGCTCGCCTCCGCCCAAACCGAGCACCCCATCATGCTCCTGGTGCCACGAGGGTGCCGCAGAGCCCCTCGGGTGGCCTCCCCGTGCCCCGCAGCCCGATTCCGCTCGAAGCCGAACTCCGGCCCCCGCCCTGAGCTTCGCTCCGGCGAGCTTCGGCCGCCCCCGCCTCTCCCACTTGCTCCAATTGGTGCGGACGAGCGTGGGCTACGCCCCGGTGGTCTCCGCCGTCCTTTTGGTCGCCGGAACGGTGATCCTGAGCCCTCCACCGCGTTCGGCCTCGCCGGCGGCTAAACGCCGGTGGGGTTGATCGGGTCTAACCACCCAGGGTCAATGACATGTGGGGCCCGGCTCTGCTAATTTTAGTTTAGGATTAGTTTAAAATTTAATTAACTCTGTTAATTAACTATGGCACTGACGTGTGGCCCCCACACATCAGTTTTGACCTGGACAGCCACGTTGACTCGCTGACGTAGTGATGACGTCATGCTAACGCAGTTATTCTTTTTCTGGAATTATTTTAAAACAGGAAATTCTAGAAAATGTTCAAAACTTCAAAAATTCATATAAATTCAACCGCCGCTCAGATTGAAATAATTTATATATGAAAAATGATCAGAAAAATTCAATCTATCCATCTATACTATTTTCATGCATGACAAACCAACTTATACATACTGTATATGAGGAAACATATAAATGGAATATTCGAGAGCTTAATTTGGAGTTGCATTTGAACCCTTGGTTCAAATTGACTTCAACCAAATAAATGCTAGTTGCATTAGCTCAAACAACATCACATACTCATGCCATGTTCATGCATCATATTGTTGCATATGCTTGTGTTTGATTTTCGATACCGTTCCATCTCGATAGGTCCTGCTCCGGAGAGTGTTCGAGAGTACCTGTCTGAGGAGCAGTGCCCCCCTGTTGATCTACCAGGCAAGCAACCGCCCTTGTTCATTCTGATACAATCCTACTCTCTCGCTCCCTCTCTCATTTATTGCATTAGGAAAACAACGATTCAACTGCTACTTTATGCTGCGGTAGTTGAACCCATTCCTCTGCATGACCTGTCATTGCCACAGTAAATAGTTAAAACCCACTAGCATGTGTATGAGTTGCTTGAGCCATGTTGTGTTCTTGCCATGCCATGCCTGCTATTGCTTAGAGTATGTCAGGTCTGATTCATTGGGAATGAATTAGAGTACAGTGCTATGTTCTGATGTTGAGAGTTAAGCGTGTGAACACGATTTGGTAAAGGTAGCGGTGAGAGGCCATGTAGGAGTACATGGTGGTTTGTCTCACTGGAACCGTCCCTAAGAACTGAGTTCTGTGTATGTTGTCCAAGGACTAGCTACTACCACACATTGGGTTCCGGTAACTCGACCCCTCTCGACTTATTAGCCAACTTGATCTCTGTCCAGGAGTTGCAAATAGTTTCTGGTGTTTATAGGTAGTGCTATTTTTCTACCGAGTGGCACCCAACAGGGTGGACTTGGGACAAACTAGGAACACGTGGCCCGGTGTACCGAGTGGCACCCGGATGGTGGGCTCGGGAACCCTGTACACATCGTTTGGGGCCGTGAGCGAAACCCCGGCCAGATCTCCTTGCGGATGAAACCCGAATAGGCGATAAACCTGGACTAGAGTCTTGTTTGGTTAGTTAGGTCGTGGCCGACACCCTCGCCAGGCTTCCGCTTGAAGGTTGCCGAGATACATGACGTGTATATGGTGATAAGTGGTGAGAGCGTGTGTGAAGAAGTACACCCCTGCAGGGTTATCATGATCTATTCGAATAGCCGTGTCCTCGGATATGGACTTCTTGGATGCTTACGTGGTACATAGACAACTTTAAATGGATACTCTAAAATGCTCAAGACAAGTGTGAGTGCTATGGATGGCCTTCTCGTAAGGAGACGAGGATGAATCCATAGTAGTGTATTGATGTGGTGATTACTAGACTCGTGTGCGCTGCCTCATCTCAAAGAAGTTTCTCATTGTCTAGAACAGGATAACCACTGAGTCAAAGCTAGCTTGCTGCAACTAAACCCCAGATTACCTTCTTGATACAAATGCATGTATGATAGGATCTGATGTAAGTCTTGCCGAGTACCTTTCTACTCATGTTTGCTTTATTTATGTTTTGCAGGTGAGACATCTGTCTCACTAGTAGTACCGCTTGGACTTCGACGAGTAGCTTGTTACCTCAGCTACGATCTTGTACCCTTGGGAGGGACTTGTAGATAGTCAGGCTTCCCAGCCTTTTTCTTTTGTAGTTGTCTGTACTTAGACATGTAATGCTTCCATTGCTTGTATGCTCTGAATGATGGGTCATGTGACCCCTGTTTGTATTTAATGCTATGTGGCCCTTTTGAGCCTTTATCTATATGAGTTTGCGTTATGTTTTGATTCCATGTTGTACATCACATACTTGCATGTTATGCGTACGTGTGACGTGTATTGCTATGTGTGGGATCCGACAATCTAGTTGTTTATCCTTGGCAGCCTCTCTTATGGGGAAATGTAGTCTAGTGCTTCCTCGAGCCATAGTAGTCCGCTACAGCCCGGGTTCCCCGGAGTCGTGTTAGCCCAGTGCTACAGCCTGGGTTCACACGCTGCTGATCGACACACTCGATGTGAATCATGTATGCCTGTCCCCATAGGTTAGTGCCGCTTTGGGTTCACGACTATCCATGTTGGCCCGGGTTCTCTGTCATATGGATGCTAGCGACACAATCATATACGTGAGCCAAAAGGCGCAAACGGTCCCGGGCCAGGGTAAGGCAACACCCGTGGGAATACCGCGCGTGAGGCCGCAAAGTGATATGAGGTGTTACCGGCTAGATCGATGTGACTTGGAATCGGGGTCCCGACAGCTTTAGTATCAAAGCCTGACTGCCTGTAGGATTACCAAGACAACCTGGTCGAAGTTGGGTCTAGAAATTCTTTAGTTATATAGGGAAATTGATTGTGGAAGGGAACGTAAGGCTCTTTTTACTCCTTATACCTCATGCCCTTCTGATCTGAGTCATCCTATCCTTCCTACGGGGTTAAGGAGCTAGGCTTTCTCTTCCGTCTATCAGGATCACATGTTACTACTCCGTAGTACCTAAGGTTTGGTTGATCTGAGTCTTATCCCAGTTTGAGTACCTCCGGTGTAGCCTATTTAGCAATATCTCAGAACCTTGAGTGATGATGTTGAGTATGGTGCTACCCCGTCTTTTGCAGAATGTCTCATTTCGAGCATTTTACTGCCGTTATGCTGCCGGAATTGTCCTAGGAGTTCAAGAGATAGTATTTTCCTCGTACTATATTCTACATCCTTATGATGATGCTGAATCCACCCTTGTTTCCTCGGTTGGTTCTTCAGGATGTCGTCAGTTAACCGAAGTTCTGTTGCTCATAGCCGGAAGCACGAAGATGGTAGGGATGAGGATCCTCCCGACCAGCCTTCGTTGGCAGAGTTCATGTTAGAGATGGAGAAGAACAAGCGAGAGTCTAACCGCTTGTTAGCACGTATTGAGGAGAACACCTCCCATCAGCACAAAGAGTCAGCGTCCATCTATGATTTCATTGGTCTGAAACCACCTACCTTCCATCATTCCATTGAACCACTCGATGTAGATGACTGGCTCCGTAGTATCACACACAAGCTGCGTTCTGCGAACGTAGCTGAAAGTGAGAAGGTCACCTATGCTGCATATCACCTGGAAGGTTCTGCTAGTATTTGGTGACAGAACTATGAGGCTATGCTTCCAGCTGGCCAGATAACCACCTGGAGAGATTTCACCGAGGCTTTTCGCGAGCATCACATTCCTCAGGCTCTCATTGACCGCAAGAGAGAAGAGTTCTGTAGTTTCACCTAGAGTAAGATGGCTATTGATGCTTATAGTAGGGAGTTTGAGAACCTTGCCCGCTATGCTACAGAAGAAGTGTCCACGGACGCCAAGAAGCAGGCTAGGTTCCGGAAGGGTCTCAACCCCAAGTTGCGTCGTGATCTCCACTTGCATCATTGCAATACATTCCAGGCTCTTGTGAACAAGGCCATTAATGCAGAGACAGATCAACTCACTTACGAGGAGTCTCATAAGCACAACCGTGGTTTGGGTTCTTCCTCCGGTTCTACTTCTCAGAAGCGCCGGATTTGGGTTCCGAACTCCGCTCTTCCACCCGGTTATTCACCGAGGCCCTCTTATGTGGCGCCTCACTCAGTTCAGTTACATACTCCACTCAGGCCTATTGGTAGACCGCTTGTCAAAGCGGGTCCACGTTCTACTTCAGGGACTTGTTTCACATGCGGAGAGCCAGGACACTATGCACGTGACTGCTCTCAAACCAATTATGCTCCACCCCAGCCTGAGAAGTCTGTTGGCCGTGATAAGACATCACGCAAGATGATTAGTGTCAAGTCAGCTCCCACTGAACGTGGATGTGTGCATCACGTCTCAGCTAAAGACGCTCATGATGATTCGGATGTTGTTCTTGGTATACTCCTTGTCAACTGTCATCTAGCTTCGGTTCTGTTCGATACCAGAGCATCTCACTCCTTCATCTCTGAAGGCTATGCTCGTTTGCACGACATGTCATTTTGTGATATGCCAACTCCACTTGAAATCCAAACTCCAGGGTCTAGATGGCAAACTACCAGAATAAGCCATGGTAATGAAATCCTTGTTGACAGACTTGTATTCCTTGCGTCACTTATAGCCCTCAAGTCTATGGATATTAACATCATCTTGGGTATGGACTGGATGAAAGCTCATTATGCCAAGATTGATTGTTACACTAGGTCTGTTCAGCTTACACACCCATCTGGCAAGATAGTCACTGTCTCCACTAGAGTTGCAAGGCGTCAGCTCTATTCTCTTAATGCCAACCCTCTTCCTGACCTTGAAGATATCCTGGTAGTCCGTGACTTTCCGGATGTCTTTCCAGAGGAACTGCCAGGTATTCCAACTGCCAGGTTCACCGGAGTCCTGCTAGCCCAGCACTACTTCTCAGGACACTTGACTGGCCGACATGTGTTTCACTTTGTTCCTGTGTCTGTCCCTTCGGGGAAATGTCACGCGATGACATCCGGAGTCCTGCCTAGCTCGCTACAGCCCGGGTTCCCCGGAGTCCTGTTAGCCCAGTGCTATAGCCTGGATTCACACGCTGCTGACCGACACGCTCGATGTGAATCATGTATGCCTGTCCCCATAGGTTAGTGCTGCTTTGGGTTCACGACTAGCCATGTCGGCCCAGGTTCTCTGTCATATGGATGCTAGCGACACAATCATATATGTGAGCCAAAAGGCGCAAACAGTCCCGGGCCAGGGTAAGGCGACACCCATGGGAATACCGTGCGTCAGGCCGCAAAGTGATATGAGGAGTTATCGGCTAGATCGATGTGACTTGGAATCGGGGTCCTGACAGTAGGATGAATAGGTTTTAATTCACCTGTGGTAAAAGAGAAAAAATAATTAAGAAAAAGGGGAAGGCCATATAGGGTCGAACCGTACTATGGGCCTGTCCGTATTGTGCCACCGCTGATGCCCAAGGTATTTTGAGTGCATAATTATGCATGCGCGGTACGAATTTTGCGGACGTGTGGCGATCGACAGAGGCTAAACTGCTAGCCCAACTCTGGAATTACTGAGCTGTCAGCATGCAGAACTGACCGGTCTTGTTTAATAAAGTTCGGCGGCTTGATGGCCGATGAGGTGTGCGGCTTGACAGGGTCGCTCTGTACTTCGGCCGCGATGGCCGCGGTATGCTCCTCAGTACGGAGGGAGCATTCCGTGTTTTCATTGATTATAATGACACCACGTGGGCCGGGCATCTTGAGCTTTAGATAAGTGTAGTGCGGGGCCGCATTAAAACATGCAAAAGTGGTTCGTCCGAGCAGTGCGTGATATCCACTACGGAAGGGGACGATATCGAAGATCAAGTCTTCGCTTTGGAAGTTGTCTGGAAAACCGAAGACAACTTCCAATGTTATTGAGCCCGTGCAGCGGGCCTCCACACTAGGTATTACTCCTTTAAAGGTAGTTTAGTGGGCTTGATTCTTGACGGATCAATGCCCACTTTGCGGACAGTGTCCTGATAGAGCAAGTTGAGACTGCTGCCTCCGTCCATGAGGACTCACATAAGGTGGAATCCGTTGATGATTCGATCGAGGACCAGAGCTGCCGAACCTCCATGCCGGATACTGGTTGGGTGGTCCTTTCGATCGAAGGTGTTCGGACAAGCCGAGCATGGGTTGAATTTTGGGGCGACCGACTCGACGGTGTAGACGTTCCTTAATGCACTATTGCGCTCCCACTTAGGGATATGTGTGACATATATCATATTCACCGTTTTTACCTCGGAGGGAAATTTCTTCTGTCCCCCGTGTTCAGTGGGCGAGGCTCTTCATCGTCGTCCTTGCTGGGTGGCCCTTCCCCTTTATGTTCGGCGTTAAGCTTGCCGGCCTGTTTAAATACCCAACAATTTCTGTTGGTATGATTGGCAGGCTTATCGGGGGTGCCATGAATCTGGCAAGGCCGATCAAGTATTCTGTCCAAACTAGATGGACCATCTCTGTTTCATTTGAATGGCTTCTTCCGTTGACTGGATTTATAGCCGCTGAATCTAGCGTCGACCGTTGTGTCTTTGGTACTTTTTCATTATTGTTTTGACGCTTGTGCTTGTTGCATCATGGTTTGCCATTGCTGTCCCTGGCTTCAGAGGTGCCAGGGTCACTAGTGCTATTGCTTCTGTGGGCTAGCCAACTGTCTTCTCCCATGCAAAAGCGGGTCATTAGTGCGGTAAGGGCTGCCATGGACTTTGGCTTCTCGTGTTGGGCAAGACATTCGTCGCGGATGCTGTGTTTAAAGGCCGCTAGGGCTTCGGCATCCTGGCAGTCGACAATCTGGTTCTTTTTAATTAGGAACCTGGTCCAGAATTTTCTCGCTGACTCTCCAGGCTGTTGGACTATATGGCTGAGGTCATCAGCGTCCAGAGGTCGGATATAAGTGCCTTGGAAATTGACTCTAAAGGCATCTTCCAATTCTTCCCAGCTTCCAATGGAGTTTTCTGGGAGGCTATTTAACCAGTGCCGAGCTGGTCCCTTAAGCTTTAGGGGAGGTATTTGATGGCATGTAGATCGTCACCGCGAGCCATGTGAATGTGGAGAAGAAAATCTTCAATCCATACTGCGGGATCTGTTGTACCATCATATGATTCGATGTTCATGGGTTTAAACCCTTCTGGGAACTGGTGCTCCATTACCTCATCGGTGAAGCATAGGGGGTGTGCGGCGCCCCTGTATCGGGCCGCGTCGCGGTGTTGTTTGGATGAAGTCCAAATGCGGTTTTCGGCCCTAATGTCTACTACACAACCTTCTTCTTGTAGACGTTGTTGGGCCTCCAAGTGCAGTGGTTTGTAGGACAGTAGCAAATTTCCCTTAAGTGGATGACCTAAGGTTTATCAATCTGTGGGAGGCATAGGAAGAATATGGTCTCTCTCAAACAACCCTACAACCAAATAACAAAGAGTCTCTTGTGTCCCCAACACACCCAATACAATGGTAAATTGTATAGGTGCACTAGTTCGGCGAAGAGATGGTGATACAAGTGCAATATGGATGGTAGATATAGGTTTTTGTAATCTGAAAATATAAAAACAGCAAGGTAACTAATGATAAAACTGAGCACAAACGGTATTGCAATGGGTTGAAACAAGGCCTAGGGTTCATACTTTCACTAGTGCAAGTTCTCTTAACAATAATAACATAATTGGATCATATAACTATCCCTAAACATGCAACAAAGAATAAATCCAAAGTCACTAATAGTGGAGAACAAACGAAGAGATTATTGTAGGGTACGAAACCACCTCAAAGTTATCCTTTCTGATCGATCTATTCAAGAGTCCGTAGTAAAATAACATGAAGCTATTCTTTCCGTTCAATCTATCCTAGAGTTCGTACTAGAATAACACCTTAAGACACAAATGAACCAAAACCCTAATGTCACCTAGATACTCCAATGTCACCTCAAGTATCCATGGGTATGATAATACGATATGCATCACACAATCTCAGATTCATCTATTCAACTAACACAAAGAACTTCAAAGAGTGCCCCAAAGTTTCTACCGGAGAGTCAAGACAAAAACGTGTGCCAACCCCTATGCATAAGTTCACGAGGTCACAGAACCCGCAAGTTGATCACAAAAACATACATCAAGTAGATCACGTGATATCCCATTGTCACCACAGATAAGCACATGCAAGACATACATCAAGTGTTCTCAAATCCTTAAAGAATCAATATGATAAGATAACTTCAAAGGGAAATCTCAATCCATTAAAAGAGAGTAGAGGGGGAGAAACATCATAAGATCCAACTATAATAGCAAAGCTCACGATACACCAAGATCATGCCAAATCAAGAACACGAGAGAGAGAGAGAGAGAGAGAGAGAGATCAAACACATAGCTACTGGTACATACCCTCAGCCCCGAGGGTGGACTACTCCCTCCTTGTCATGGAGAGCATCAGGATGATGAAGATGGCCACCGAAGCAGGATTCCCCCCTCTGGCAGGGTGCCGGAACGGGTCTAGATTGGTTTTCGGTGGCTATGGACGCTTGCGGCAGCGGAACTCCCGATCTAGGTTTTCTTTCTGGAAGTTTGGGGTTATATAAGAGGTGTTAGAGTCGGGAACAAGTCAGGGGGTGATACGTCTCCGTCGTATCTACTTTTCCAAACACTTTTGCGCTTTTTTTGGACTCTAACTTGCATGATTTGAATGGAACTAACCCGGACTAACGCTGTTTTAGCAGAATTGCCATGGTGTTATTTTTGTGCAGAAATAAAAGTTCTCGGAATGACCTGAAAATCAATGGAGAATTACTTTGGAATATATAATAAATACTGAAAGGAAGATCCACATCAGGGGGGCCTCCACCTGTCCACAAGGGTGGGGGGTGCACCCCTTGCCTCGTGGGCCCTCTGACGCTCCACCGACCTCAACCTTGACTCCATATATTCACTTTCGGGGAGAAAAAAACCAAGGAGAAGGATTCATCGCGTTTTACGATATGGAGCCGCCGCCAAGCCCTAAACTCTCTCGGGAGGGCTGATGTGGAGTCCGTTCGGGGCTTCGGAGAGGGGAATCCGTCGCCATCGTCATCATCAACCATCCTCCATCACCAATTTCATGATGCTCACCGCCGTGCATGAGTAATTCCATCGTAGGCTTGGTGGAAGGTGATGGGTTGGATGAGACTGATCATGTAATCGAGTTAGTTTTGTCAGGGTTTGATCCCTAGTATCCACTATGTTCTGAGATTGATGTTGCTATGACTTTGCTATGCTTAATGCTTGTCACTAGGTCCCGAGTGCCATGATTTCAGATCTGAACCTATTTTGTTTTCACCAATATATGAGAGTTCTTGATCCTATCTTGCAAGTCTATAGTCACCTATTATGTGTTATGATCCGTTAACCCCGAAGTGACAATAATCGGGATACTTACCGGTGATGACCTTAGTTTGAGGGGTTCATGTATTCACTATGTGTTAATGCTTTGGTTCGGTACTCTATTAAAAGGAGGCCTTAATATCCCTTAGTTTCCAATAGGACCCCGCTGCCACGAAAGGGTAGGAGAAAAGATGTCATGCAAGTTCTTTTCCATAAGCACGTATGACTATATTCGGAATACATGCCTACATTACATTGATGAATTGGAGCTAGTTCTATGTTACCCTAGGTTATGACTGTTACATGATGAACCGCATCCGGCATAATTCTCTATCACCGATCCATTGCCTACGAGCTTTTCATATATTGTTCTTCGCTTATTTACTTTTCCGTTGCTATTGTTATCAGTACTATAAAACACCAAAAATATTACTTTTGCTACCGTTACCACTACTATCATATTACTTTGCTACTAAATACTTGGATGCAGATATTAAGTTTCCAGGTGTGGTTGAATTGACAACTAAGCTGCTATTACTTGAGAATATTCTTTGGCTCCCCTTGTGTCGAATCAATAAATTTGGGTTGAATACTCTACCCTCGAAAACTGTTGTGATCTCCTATACTTGTGGGTTATCAGGGGGTCCCCGAGGCGGCCACGAGGTAGCGGGGCGCGCCCAGGGGGGTAGGGCGCGCCCCCACCCTCGTGGTGGCCTCGGGACTCTTCTGGCCCATCTCCTGTACTCCGCGGGCTTCTTCTGGTCCAAAAATGATCTTCATGAAATTTCAGGTCAATTGGACTCTGTTTGGTTTTCCTTTTCTGCGATACTCAAAAACAAGGAAAAAACAAAAACTGGCACTAGGCTCTAGGTTAATAGGTTAGTCCCAAAAATCATATAAAATAGCATACAAATGCATATAAAACATCCAAGGTTGATAATATAATAGCATGGAACAATAAAAAGTTATAGATACGTTGGAGATGTATCATGCATCCCCAAGCTTAATTCCTGCTCGTCCTCGAGTAGGTAAATGATAAAAATAGAATTTTTGATATGGAATGCTACCTAACATATTTATCAATGTAATCTTCTTTATTGTGGCAAGAATATTCAGATTCATAAGAGTCAAGACAAAAGTTTAATATTGACATAAGAATAATAATACTTCAAGCATACTAACCAAGCAATTATGTCTTCTCAAAATAACATAGCCAAAGAAAGCTTATCCCTACAAAATCATATAGTTTGGCTATGTTTCATTTTCGTCACACAAAAATGCTCTCCTCATGCGCAACCCCGATGACAAGCCAAGCAATTGTTTCATACTTTAGTAATCTCAAACTTTTTTCAACTTTCACGCAATACATGAGCGTGAACCATGGACATAGCACTAAGGGTGGAATAGAATATAATGATGGGGTTGTGTGGAGAAGACAAAAAAGGAGAAAGTCTGACATTGATGCGGCTAATCAACGGGCTATGGAGATGCCCATCAATTGATGTCAATGCGAGGAGTAGGGATTGCCATGCAACGGATGCACTAGATCTATAAATGTATGAAAGCTCATCAAAAGAAACTAAGTGGGTGTGCATTTCTTGATGAACAACTTGCTAGGGCTAGAGAGAATGAAATTATTGAAACCGATAATATAGATGAAAGTGATGATGAAGATTCTCCCCCTAAATATGAATTGCCTGTTGTTCCTGAGGGTTATGTTATGGATGAAGAAACTGCTAGAGACTTTCTTGCTTGCAATGATAGGAGTGATCTTAAGAAATTATTAGCTAAGTTGAAACAAAAAACTCTGAATGCTAGAATGAAATATGATCCTGCTTATGCTACTTCACCTATCTTTGTTAGTGATAAGGATTATGAATTCTCTGTCGACCCTGAGATAATTACTTTAGTTGAATCTGATTCTTTTTATGGCTATGAATCTGAAACTGTTGTGGCACATCTTACTAAATTAAATGATATAGCCACCCTGTTCACTAATGATGAGAAAACTCGCTACTATTATATCCTTAAATTATTTCCGTTCTCATTAAAGGGTGATGCTAAGATATGGTTTAATTCTCTTGATCCTGGTTGTGTGCGTAGTCCCCAGGATATGATTTATTACTTCTCTACTAAATATTTCCCTGCTCATAAGAACCAAGCTGCTTTAAGGGAAATATATAATTTTGTGCAAATTGAAGAAGAGAATCTCCCACAAGCTTGGGGGAGTCTTCTCCAATTACTTAATGCTTTGGCTGATCATCCTCTTAATAAAAATGAAATATTTGATGTATTTTATAATGGACTAACCGATGCTTCTAGAGACCACCTGGATAGTTGAGCTGATTGTGTTTTCAGGGAAAGAACACCAGATGAAGATGAAATTTTATTGAATAATATGTTGACCAATGAAAATAATTGGACACTTCCTGAACTAACTCCTAAGCCAACTCCGAAGAAAAGGGGTATTCTATTTCTCAGTCCTGAAGATATGCAAGAGGCAAAGAAATCTATGAAAGAAAAAGGCATTAAAGCTGAAGATGTTAAGAATTTACCTCCTATTGAAGAAATACATGGCCTTAATTTGTCGCCTGTTGAAGAAATACATGGTCTTGATAACCCGACACATGTAGTAAAGGTAAACTCTCTCTATAGATATGATAAAGCTGAAATCCCTCCTACTAAGTTTGCTAGCCAATGCTTAGATGAGTTTGATAACTTTATGGTTAAGCAAGAAGATTTTAATGCTTATGTTGGTAGACAATTGAAACATAATGCTTATATGATTGAACACTTGAGTGATTATATGGCTAATGTTAAAGGTGAACTAAAACTTATTAGTAAACATGCTTCTATGGTTACCACTCAAGTAGAACAAGTACTTAAAGCTCAGAATGATTTGCTCAATGAATTAAACAATAAGAACGATAATGCTGTTAGAGTTATGACTAGAGGTGGTAAAATGACTCAGGAACCTTTGTATCCCGAGGGCTATCCTAAGAGAATTGAGCAAGATTCTCAAAGAAATAATATTGATGCACCTAGTCCTACTAAGAGGAAGAAAAAGAAAAATGATGGGACTTTGCATGCTTCTAGTGAACCTGTTGTAGACACACCTGAGAATCCCAATGATATTTCTATTTCTGATACTGAAACCCAATTTGGTAATGAACATGAACCTAGTGATAATGTTAATAATGATGATCATGTTGATGCTCAACCTAGTAATGACAATGAAGTAGAGATTGAACCTGCTGTTGATCTTGATAACCCACAATCAAAGAATCAACGTTATGATAAGAGAGACTTTGTTGCTAGGAAGCACGGTAAGGAAAGAGAACCATGGGTTTAGAAACCCATGCCTTTTCCTCCTAAACCATCCAAGAAAAAGGATGATGAAGATTTTGAGCGCTTTGCTGAAATGATTAGACCTATCTTTTTGCGTATGCATTTGACTAATATGCTTAAAATGAATCCTTATGCTAAGTATATGAAAGAAATTGTTACAAATAAAAGAAAGATACCAGAAGCTGAAATTTCCACCATGCTTGCTAATTACACGTTTAAGGGTGGAATACCTAAGAAACTTGGAGATCCAGGAGTACCAACTATACCATGCTCCATTAAAAGAAACTATGTTAAAACTGCTTTATGTGATCTTGGAGCCGGTGTTAGTGTTATGCCCCTCTCTTTATATCATAGACTTGATTTGAATAAGTTGACACCTACTGAAATATCTTTGCAAATGGCTGATAAATCAACTGCTATACCTGTCGGCATTTTAGAGGATGTGCCTGTTGTAGTTGCAAACGTTACTATTTTAACGGACTTTGTTATTCTTGATATTCCCGAGGACGATAGTATGTCTATTATTCTTGGAAGACCCTTTTTGAATATCGCAGGGGCTGTTATTGATTGCACCAAAGGCAATGTCACTTTTCATGTTAATGGTAGTGAGCATACGGTACACTTTCCGAGGAAACAACCTCAAGTCCACAGTATCAATTCTATTGGAAAAATTTCAACAATTACTATTGGAGGTTTTGAATTTCCTCTTCCTACTGTCAAGAAGAAATATGATATTCTTATTGTTGGGGACATGCATATCCCAGTTGAGGTAACCTAGTGTTATTCAAAAATTCTCCAGTTTCATGTTATTCAAAATGAGTTTGTTAACAAGACCTGATCAACCTTGTTAGTGGATTCCTTTTGATGAGCAAGAGATGGATGAAGTTAAAAAACACAACTCTTTGTACCCTCTTTTTACTTTATGTCATTTATATGAAATAAAGCAAAAATAATAATTTCTATCTGTTTTCTGAATTATCAATGCAATAAAAAATACCCCGAAAATAAAAGTTCTCCAAATGCCCTGAAAATTAAATATGATTTTTCTAGAATATTTGAGAGTATCTGGCACTGAAAACATAGCAGGGGAGCAAGCACCTGGCCACGAGGGTGGAGGGTGCGCCCTACCCCCCTAGGCGCGCCCCCTGCCTCGTGGGCCCATGGTGGCTCTCCTCCACTTATTCCAGCTACCACACACTCCTTCCTCCCACAAACATCACTAACCAGCTCAAACCCGAGTCCAAGCTCATCTTGCTGCCATTTTCAATCTCCTTGCTCAAAGCTCCATTCAAAAAACTGCTTTGGGAGATTGTTCCTTGGTATGTGACTCCTCCAATGGTCCAATTAGTTTTTGTTCTAGTGCTTTATTCATTGCATATTTTTGCTGCTTAGGTGACCCTATTCTTGAGCTTGCATGCCAAATTTATGTGGTCAAAAGTAGTTTTAATGCATGATATATCCTCTAGGCACTTGTAGGGGTAGTTGCTATTAATTTTGTTGAGTTTGGTTCACTTTTATTTTGAAGTTACTAAAATTTCAGAAATTTTTCAAAGGAAGAAATATTTTTAGGAAAATGTACCAAGGTGGTCCTTCAAGGAAGCAAGGACCTAGGCTCGCAATACGCGATGCCAACGATGAACCACCGAGGGAAGCTCAAGTGCGGGCTTGTGAATGGCCTTCAGAGGACTTTATGGATCGAGCAGGAATCAAGGAAGAATGTAATGCGTATGTGCATAATGCCGATCTTGAGAGCTTCGAGGCAGATAAGTGCCGCCAATACCACTATCTCACCGATTCCTTTGTGAGAAGGTTTGAATTTTCATCATCACATAATTCTCAAACTATCCTATTTGATCTTTATGAAAATTCTTATACTATGGACTTAGAGGATTTTAACACTGCTTGCAAACTTCCACAATGGGGTAGTCCTAGTGGACCTCACAAATATGAATTTAGAGATTTTCTTGCTAGTATAACTGTGGGGAAATCTAGAGATATAACACAAGCTACCATAGGGAGCATTCATTTTCCTGCTATACATTATTTTGCTCTCATCATAGGTAGGTGCATAAATGGTAAGGATGAAGCATGTCACATGTGTGTCCCTGACCTCAGTGTTCTCAGAAGTGCTGTATCAGGAGATCAACATTATAATTTTGGAGCAACCGTTGCACGTAGGTTGCATAATAATAGATTTAATGGAGATTTCTTTGGTTTAATTTATGCAACATGTCTAGCTATTTTTCTTGATATACCCATACGTGGGTATGATATTGAGTTGCCTCCTGTTTATTTAGATTATGAGGCTATGGTTCGTCATCAGTTTGTTGAGAGGAACGATCAGTTCCTCTAGTACCGACTAATCTTTGACAGACGACGCACCTATCACGTCGCTCTCCCTGCTCCTGCTTTCTTTGACTCTCAGGCAAAAGGGAGATATGTTATAACCAAGGAGGAGGCGGACGAGTATAAGAGGAGGACGGAGACGGCCCGCCTCCAAGCGGCAGCTCATGAGGTAATAGCTGCTGCATCTCAATACGACCCCAGCTATAACTTTGGATATCCGCCAGGGCATCCGTGGCCATAGACCAACTTAGGCCAAAAGCCTAAGCTTGGGGGAGTACGTATTTCTCACCGACATTACATTCATGTTCACACACTCATTGCTAGTTGTCGGTGCTCATACTTTTTCATTGTATCATCCATGCTAGTTTATTTTCCTTTTTATGCTTTCTTCTTGTGTGTTTAATAAACCTTAAGAAAAAAACAAAAATTAGCTATAGCTTCTAATTAGTTTACATTTCCATGCTTGTAGTAGTAACTAAAAAGAAAACCCAAAAAGATTTCTTGTTATTCTTTTGCTTGTTGGGAGCTTTCCCGTGTAAATAGTTTTATTTCTTTCTTGTTCTTTGGGGGTCGAGAGGACAAGACCATAATGAAAATGTTGAGTGGCTCTTATATGCATTATTGTTGATCTGACAAAGAGCCCATATTACCTTGTCTGCTCTCTTGAATTGAATGCTTGCAGATTCCAGCTTAGTCCAATGCACGCGCACTATTATTATTATCCACACTATTCGGTCGTGCAAGTGAAAGGCAATAATGATGATTATATGCTGAACTTATTGAGATGAGAAAAGCTGGTATGAACTCGACCTCTCTTGTTTTTGTAAATATGATTAGTTCATCGCTCCTGATTCAGCCTATTATGAATAAACATGTTTGCAATGACAATTAGAGATTATAGTTGCTTATGCCATGCTTAATTAGTTAGGAGTTTATAATGGTTTAGCTTGCGTGCCAACATGCTATTAAAATGGTTGTGATGTGGTATGATAGGGTGGTATCCTCTTTTGAACGATTTGAGTGGCTTGACTTGGCACATGTTCACGCATGTAGTTGAAACAAAATCAACATCGCCTCTACGATATTTATGTTCATGGTGCATTATATCCTACTCATGCTTGCATTCGTTGTTGATTAATTTTAATGCATGTTCATGACTGTTGTCGCTCTCTAGCTGGTCGCTTCCCAGTCTTTTGCTAGCCTTCACCTGTACTAAGTGGGAATACTGCTTGTGCATCCAATTCCATAAACCCCAAAGTTATTCCATATGAGTCCACCATACCTACCTATATATGGTATCTACTTGCCGTTCCAAGTAAATTTGTATGTGCCAAACTCTAAACCTTCAAATAAACATTCTGTTTTGTATGCTCGAATAGCTCATGTATCAACTAGGGCTTTCCGTATCTTCCATGTTAGGTGGGTTATTCTCAAGAGTGGACTCCGCTCCTCACTCATGAGAAAATGGCTGGTCATCGGGATGCCCAGTCCCATGCTTTATGCAAATCAAATCAAATTAACTGCAAACAAAACTCCCCGGGGACTGTTGTTAGTTGGAGGCACTCGTCGTTTCGAGCAAGCCATGGATTGATGCTTGTTGGTGGAGGGGGAGTATAAACTTTACCATTCTGTTTGGGAACCACCTATAATGTGTGTAGCATGGAAGATATCGCCATCTCTTGGTTGTTATGTTGACAATGAAAGTATACCACTCAAAATATTATTCATATTTATTTCAAAACCAAGCACTGGCACCTCTACAAATCCCTGCTTCCCTCTGCGAAGGGCCTATCTATTTACTTTTATGTTGAGTCATCATCCTCTTATTAAAAAGCACCAATTGGAGAGCACCACTGTCATTTGCATTCATTACTTTTAGTTTACATTGAGTATGACTTGAATGGATCTTTTTTATCATGAATTACAATGTCTAGTCATTCCTTGATCTTTAAAGGTGCTCTGCATTTATGTTTTGCAGTCTCAGAAAGGGCTAGCGAGATACCATCTTGTTATATCATATCATGATTGTTTTGAGAAAGTGTTGTCATTCGAGATTTATTATTATTGCTCGCTAGTTGATTATGCCATTGATATGAGTAAACATGAGACCTAAATGTTATTGTGAATATGGTTAGTTCATAATCTTTGCTGAAAACTTGAATGCTGGCTTTACATATTTACAACAACATGAGCAAATATAGTTTGTAAAAGTTTTTCTTTATCACTTCCAGTTTATCAACTGAATTGATTGAGGACAAGGAAATGTTTAAGCTTGGGGGAGTTGATACGTCTCCGTTGTATCTACTTTTCCAAACACTTTTGCCCTTGTTTTGGACTCCAACTTGCATGATTTGAATGGAACTAACCTGGACTGACGCATTTTTTAGCAGAATTGCCATGGTGTTATTTATGTGCAGAAATAAAAGTTGTCGGAATGACCTGAAAATCAACGGAGAATTATTTTGGAATATATAATAAATACTGGAAGGAAGATCCACGTCAAGGGGGCCTCCACCTGTCCACGAGGGTGGGGGGCGCGCCCTATCCCCTGGGCGCGCCCCCTGCCTCGTGGGCCCCCTGACGCTCCACCGACCTCAACCTTGACTCCATATATTCACTTTCGGGGAGAAAAAACCAAGGAGAAGGATTCATCACGTTTTGCGATACGGAGCCGCCGCCAAGCCCTAAACTCTCTCGGGAGGGCTGATCTGGAGTCCGTTCGGGGCCCCGGAGAGGGGAATCCGTCGCCATCGTCATCATCAACCATCCTCCATCACCAATTTCATGATGCTCACCGCCGTGCGTGAGTAATTCCATCGTAAGCTTGCTGGACGGTGATGGGTTGGATGAGATTTATCATGTAATCGAGTTCGTTTTGTCAGGGTTTGATCCCTAGTATCCACTATGTTCTGAGATTGATGTTGCTATGACTTTGCTATGCTTAATGCTTGTCACTAGGGCCCGAGTGCCATGATTTCAGATCTGAACCTATTTTGTTTTCATCAATATATGAGAGTTCTTGATCCTATCTTGCAAATCTATAGTCACCTATTATGTGTTATGATCCGTTAACCCCGAAGTGACAATAATCAGGATACTTACCGGTGATGACCTTAGTTTGAGGAGTTCATGTATTCACTATGTGTTAATGCTTTGGTCCGGTACTCTATTAAAAGGAGGCCTTAATATCCCATAGTTTCCAATAGGACCCCGGTGCCACGGGAGGGTAGGAGAAAAGATGTCATGCAAGTTCTTTTCCATAAGCACGTATGACTATATTCGGAATACATGCCTACATCACAATGATGAATTGGAGCTAGTTCTATGTCACCCTAGGTTATGACTGTTACATGATGAACCGCATCTGGCATAATTCTCTATCACCGATCCATTGCCTATGAGCTTTCCATATATTGTTCTTCGCTTATTTACTTTTCCGTTGCTATTGTTATCATCACTATAAAACACCAAAAATATTACTTTTGCTACCATTACCTTTTACCACCGTTACCACTACTATCATATTACTTTGCTACTAAATACTTTGCTGCAGATATTAAGTTTCTAGGTGTGGTTGAATTGAAAACTCAGCTGCTAATACTTGAGAATATTCTTTGGCTCCCCTTGTGTCGAATCTATAAATTTGGGTTGAATACTCTACCCTAGAAAACTGTTGCGATCCCCTATACTTATGGGTTATCAGGGGGTCCCCGAGGCGGCCACGAGGTAGGGGGGCGTGCCCAGGGGGTAGGGCATGCCCCCCACCCTCGTGGTGGCCTCGGGACTCTTCTGGCCCATCTCCGGTACTCCATGGGCTTCTTCTGGTCCAAAAATGGTCTCTGTGAAATTTCAGGTCAATTGGACTATGTTTGGTTTTCCTTTTCTGTGATACTCAAAAACAAGGAAAAACAAAACTGGCACTGGGCTCTAGGTTAATAGGTTAGTACCAAAAATCATATAAAATAGCATACAAATGCATATAAAACATCCAAGGTTGATAATATAATAGCATGGAACAATAAAAAATTATAGATACGTTGGAGACGTATCAAGCATCCCCAAGCTTAATTCCTGCTCGTCCTCGAGTAGGTAAATTATAAAAACATAATTTTTGATGTGGAATGCTACCTAACATATTTATCAATGTAATCTTCTTTATTGTGGCAAGAATATTCAGATCCATAAGAGTCAAGACAAAAGTTTAATATTGACATAAGAATAATAATACTTCAAGCATACTAACCAAGCAATTATATAAAAATCATATAGTTTGGCTATGCTTCATTTTCGTCAAACACAAATGCTCTCCTCATGAACAACCCTGATGACAAGCCAAGCAATTGTTTCATACTTTAGTAATCTCAAACTTTTTTCAACTTTCACGCAATACACGAGCGTGAGCCATGGACGTAACACTAAGGGTGGAATAGAATATAATGATGCGGGTTGTGTGGAGAAGATAAAAAAAGGAGAAAGTCTGACATTGACGCGGCTAATCAACGGGCTATGGAGATTCCCATCAATTGATGTCAATGCGAGGAGTAGGGATTGCCATGCAACGGATGCACTAGATCTATAAATGTATGAAATCTCATCAAAAGAAACTAAGTGGGTGTGCATCCAACTTGCTTGCTCATGAAGACCTAGGGTATTTGAGGAAGCACATTGTTGGAATATACAAGCCATGTTCTATAATGAAAATTCCCACTAGTATATGAAAGTGACAACATAAGAGACTCTCTATCATGAAGATCATGGTGCTACTTTGAAGCACAAGTGTGGAAAAAAGGATAGTAGCATTGTCCCTTTTATTTTATTTTGTCATTTTTTAATATGGCCTTTCTTTTTAATTTTTTATTTGGCCTTTCTTTTTTTTTCTTTTTTTCGGGACAATGCTCTGTTAATGATGATCATCACACTTCTATTTATTTACAGCTCAATGATTACAACTCGATACTAGAACAAAGTATGACTCTATATGAATGCCTCTGGTGGTTTACCGGGATATGCAATGAATCAAGAGTGACATGTATGAAAGAATTATGCATGGTGGCCTTACCACAAATACGATGTCAACTACATGATCATGCAAGGCAATATGACAATGATGAAGCATGTCATAATAAACAGAACGGTGGAAAGTTGCATGGCAATATATCTCGGAATGGCTATGGAAATGCCATAATAAGTAGGTATGGTGGCTGTTTTGAGGAAGATATAAGGAGGCTTATGTGTGATAGAGCGTATCATATCACGGGGTTTGGATGCACCGACAAAGTTTGCACCAACTCTCGAGGTGAGAACGGGCAATGCACGGTACCGAAGAGGTAGCAATGACACTACAGGAATCAGACAGTTTGCCGTCTGGCAAGTACAGACGGCAAAGGCTGAAATACAGACGGCAAAGATTTTGCCGTCAGCTCGTGACAGCAAAGTGTGATGGCAAAGCCAAAGTCGGCAAAGAGTACTTCGCCGTCAGCTTTTTATCAGGCAGATGACAAAGTCTTTTCCGTCTGCCAAACTGTGACTTCTCCGTCAACCAAAACAGTAACAGACGGCAAAGACCGTGTCTTTGCTGTTAGTCAAAATGTGTTCTTTGCTGTCAACCGGACTAATGTACAGACGGCAAAGAAATTTTTTATTATTAAAAAATAGCTTCACACACAACACGGACTGCAACATCTGTCAACGGTACACCGTGCATGCATTAGATAACAAAAATACTAATAAAAAAATAGTTGCCTCCTGACGTTGGAACAGAGCATCTCGTCCAACTGATGTTGATCCAAATCGGACCAAGGCCGAGCTCGCCGGAGCAGAGCTGCCCATCGCCCGCGCCAAGAGGGGCGCATCACACATAGTCATCATCGACGGTCGGCCGTTCCCTGCTGTTGTTTGGGGGCCAAGCCGGACGGAGGAGCCGTCGAAGAGAGTTGGGGCGGAGCTTCATGCGGTGCTGGCGAGTTGGCGGATCTTCATGCGGCGACGAGGGAAGAGCTGCACCCGGGCGACGGCCACGGCGCCGGCCGAACGAACAAGGGGTGTGGAGTCTGGCAGCTCGGGGACGGGCGGGTGCGGCGCCGGACAGACGGTGAGGGGCGCGTAGTTCGGCCGCTCGGGGGCGCTGGAGGAGCGTGCGGTGGCTCGGGGGCGCTGGACGAGCGCGCGTCGGCTCGGGGGCGCCAGACGGGAGAGCGGGCGGGCGCAGGCTAGCGGCAGGCGGCTGCTCGAGGGCATCGGACAAGCGAGCACTGGCCAGCGGCACATGGCAGCTCGGGGTCGCCCGACAGGTGGGCGGGCGCTGACGAGCAGCGCGCAGCTGCTCGAGGGCGCCGGACGGGTGGGCGGGCACTGGCGATCGGCGCACAATAGCTCGGGGTCGCT
>NC_041392.1:426563072-426607241 GCF_002162155.2 Triticum dicoccoides | reverse complement strand
CGGGCCCTGGCCGGCGGCGGTCGTCTGCTGTAGGGAGGAGAGAGGAGGGTGCTGCCCGCCGACGAGCCTCTGCTCGAGAGAAGGAGACAGATGATCGAGGGAGTCGGGGGAGATGGAGAGGAGACAGGCGCGTGGTGGTGGGGGCGGGTCATGGGGGCGCGTGCGTGTTGTGTTCGTGGGTGGGTGGGGGCGTGCATGTGTTTGACCGCCGCAGTGGGTGGGTGGGGGATGTGCGTTTTAGATCATGCCACATCAGTGATCCGCATGATGGATCCGCGTGGTGTGTTTTCTCTTTGTCGTCTGCCAAATAAAATACAAACGGCAAATAGCCTATTTTGCCGTCTGCATTTTTTCTGCAGACGGCAAAGCCTATTTTTTCGGCAGTATATTTTTAGCAGACGACAAAATTAGCTGTTTGTTGTCTATATTTCTTTTGGCAGACGGCAAAGTCTATTTTGCCGTCAGTATTATTTTAGCAGACGACAAAGTGAGTTGTTTGCCGTTAGTATTTCTTTGCCGTCCGCAGCTGACGGCAAAATTGGTCTTTGTTGTCAGGCACGATGAAAACTGACGGCAAAGACAACCACATACAGCAAATTAGCTGATTCCTGTAGTGTGATGGAAAGGTGAGAGTGCATATAATCCATGAACTCAACATTAGTCATAAAGAACTCACATACTTATTGCAAAAATCTATAATTCATCAAAAAAAAGCATTACGCGCATGCTCGTAGGGGGATAGATTGGTAGGAAAAGACCATCGTTCGTCCCCGACCGCCACTCATAAGGATGACAATCAAAGAACACCTCATGTTTCAAATTTGTCACACAACGGTTACCATACGTGCATGCTACGGGACTTGCAAACCTCAACACAAGTATTTATCAAATTCATAATTACTCAACTAGCATGACTTTTATATCACCATCTTCATATCTCAAAACAATCATCACGTATCAAACTTCTCAAAGTATTCAATGCACTCTATATGAAAGTTTTTATTATACCCATCTTGGATGCCCATCATATTAGGACTAGTTTCATAACAATTTTTTTTTACCATGCTGTTCTAAAAGACTCTCAAAATAATATAAGTGCAGCATGAGAGTTCATCTATTTCTTCAAAATAAAACTACCACAATGCTCTAAAAAGATATAAGTGAAGCACTAGAGCAAATGACAAACTACTCCGAAAAATATAAGTGAAGATCAATGAGTAGTCGAATAATTATGCAACTATGTGAAGACTCTCTACCATTTAAGAATTTCAGATCTTGGTATTTTATTCAAACAGCAAGCAAAACAAAATAAAATAAAATGACGCTCCAAGCAATACACATATCATGTGGTGAATAAAAATATAGCTCCAAGTAAAGTTACCGATAAACGAAGACGAAAGAGGGGATGCCATCCGGGGCATCCCCAAGCTTAGGTTCTTGGTTGTCCTTGAATATTACCTTGGGGTGCCTTGGGCATCCCCAAGCTTAGACTCTTGCCACTCCTTATTCCATAGTCCATCGAATCTTTACCAAAAACTTGAAAACTTCACAACATAGAACTTAACAGAAAACTCGTAAGCTCCGTTAGTATAAGAAAGTAAATCACCACTTAGGTACTGCTGTGAACTCATTCTAAATTCATATTGGTGTAATATATACTATATTCCAACTTCTCTATGGTTCATACCCTCGATACTACTCATAGATTCGTCAAAATAAGCAAACAACACATAGAAAACAGAATCTGTCAAAACAGAACAGTCTGTAGTAATCTGTAGGTTTCGAATACTTATGTAACCCCAAATATTCTGAAATAAATTGGTGGACGTGAGGAATTTGTCTATTAATCATCTGCAAAAAGAGTCAACTTAATAGAGCTCTTCAGTAAAAAATGGTAGCTAATCTCGTGAGTGCTAAAGTTTCTGTTTTTTACAGCAAGACCACAAAGACTTCACCCAAGTCTTCCCAAAGGTTCTACTTGAAACAAACACTAATTAAAACATAAAACCACATCTAATCAGAGGCTATATGAATTATTTATTACTAAACTGGAGCAAAAAGCAAAGAACAAAAATAAAATTGGGTTGCCTCCCAACAAGCGCTATCGTTTAACGACCCTAGCTAGGCATGATGATTTCAATGATGCTCACATAAAAGATAAGAATTGTAACATAAAGAGAGCATCATGAAGAATATGACTAGCACACTTAATTCTAACCCACTTCCTATGCATAGGGATTTTGTGATCAAACAATTTATGAGAACAATAATCAACTAGCATAGGAAGGCAAAACAAGCATAACTTCAAACTTTAAGCACATAGAGAGGAAACTTGATATTATTGCAATTCCTACAAGCATATGTTCCTCCCTCATAATAATTTTTGCAGTAGCATCATGAATAAATTCAACAATATAACCATCACATAAAACATTATTCTCATGATGCACAAGCATATAAATTTTACTACTCTCCACATAAGCAAAATTGTTCTCATTCAGAATAGTGGGAGCAAACTCAACAAAATAACTATCATGTGAGGCATAATCCAATTGAAAACTAAAATCATGATGACAAGTTTCATGGTTATCATTATTCTTTATAGCATACATGTCATCACAATAATCATCATAGATTGCAACTTTGTTCTCATAATCAATTGGAACCTCTTCCGAAATAGTGGGTTCATTACTAAATAAAGTCATGACCTCTCCAAATCCACTTTTATAATTATCACAATAAGATTCAACATCCTCCAAAATAGTAGGATCATTACTTCCTAAAGCTGACACTCTTCCAAACCCACTTTCATTAATATAATCATCATAAATAGGAGGCATGCTATCATCATAATAAATTTGCTCATCAAGACTTGGGAGACTAAAAATATCATCTTCATTAAACATAGCACCCCAAAGCTTGGGACAAACATTAATTGTAGCAAATAAATTCCCAAACATGTCATTCTCATCAAACATAGCATCCCCAAGCTCGGGCCTTTTCATATCATAAGCATAATGGATATTCAAAGAATTCATACTAACAACATTGCAATCATGCTCATCATCCAAAGATTTAGTGCCAAACATTTTAATACATTCTTCTTCTAACACTTTGGCACAATTATCAGAATCCTTATTTTCACGAAAGACATTAAAAAGATGAAGCATATGAGGCAACCTTAATTCCATTTTTGTAGTTTTCTTTTATAGACTAAACTAGTGATAAAACAAGAAACTAAAATATCCGATTGCAAGATCTAAAGATATACCTTCAAGTGCTAACCTCCCCGGCAATGGCGCCAGAAAAGAGCTTGGTGTCTACTACACAACCTTCTTCTTGTAGACGTTGTTGGGCCTCCAAGTGCAGAGGTTTGTAGGACAATACCAAATTTCCCTCAAGTGGATGACCTAAGGTTTATCAATCCGTGGGAGGCGTAGGATGAAGATGATCTGTCTCAAACAACCCTGCAACCAAATAACAAAGAGTTTGTTGTGTCCCTAACATACCCAATACAATGGTAAATTGTATAGGTGCACTAGTTCGGCGAAGAGATGGTGATACAAGTGCATTATGGATGGTAGATATAGGTTTTTGTAATCTGAAAATATAAAAACAGCGAGGTAACTAATGATAATAGCGAGCACAAACGGTATTGCAATGCGTTGAAACAAGGCCTAGGGTTCATACTTTCACTAGTGCAAGTTCTCTCAACAATAATAACATAATTGGATCATATAACTATCCCTCAACATGCAACAAAGAGTCACTCCAAAGTCACTAATAGGGGAGAACAAACGAAGAGATTATTGTAGGGTACGAAACCACCTCAAAGTTATCATTTCTGATCAATCTATTCAAGAGTCCGTAGTAAAATAACATGAAGCTATTCTTTCCATTCAATATATCCTAGAGTTCATACTAGAATAACACCTTAAGACACAAATCAACCAAAACCCTAATGTAACCTAGATACTCCAATGTCACCTCAAGTATCCTTGGGTATGATTATAAGATATGCATCACACAATCTCAAATTCATCTATTCAACCAACACAAAGAACTTCAAAGAGTGCCCCAAAGTTTCTATCGGAGAGTCAAGACGAAAACCTGTGCCAACCCCTTTGCATAAGTTCACAAGGTCACAGAACCCGCAAGTTGATCACCAAAATGTACATCAAGTAGATCAGGTGATATCCCATTGTCACCACAGATAAGCACATGCAAGACATACATCAAGTGTTCTGAAATCCTTAAAGACTCAATCCGATAAGATAACTTCAAAGGGAATACTCAATCCATTACAAGATAGTAGAGGGGGAGAAACATGATAAGATCCAACTATAACAGCAAAGCTCGCGATACATCAAGATCGTGCCGAATCAAGAACACGAGAGAGAGAGAGAGAGATCAAACACATAGCTACTGGTACATACCCTCAGCACCGAGGGTGGACTCCTTTCTCCTTGTCATGGAGAGCATCGGGATGATGAAGATGGCCACCGGAGAGGGATTTCCCCCTCCGGCAGAGTGCCAGAACGGGTCTAGATTGCTTTTCGGTGGCTACGGAGGCTTGCAGCGGCGGAACTCCCGATCTAGGTTTCTTTCTGGAAGTTTGGTGTTATATGTCGGCGTTCTGGGAACGGGGGTCCCCAGACTTGCCTGCCTGCGGCCTGCGGCGTGTCTCAAAGGGGGGCCCAGCACGGCCCATCGTCACCAACACAGACCCAAGACCCTCATGAGGGGCCAAGCCTCACGGGGCGGACGACGCGGAGCTTCCTCAGGCACGGCCTCATCAGGCTGGCTCGCGAGGAGGCGGAGAGATCAAGGCGGGGTACCTCACGAGGTGCCCGTGACGCAAGCCATGACGACCAAAGGCGCCAGGCGGGTGCCAGCCCGCGCAGCGTCCTCCTTTCCTCTTTGGTGCAAAGGGAGCAAGCGCAGCCGCAGAGTACCGAGGCATCAGGAAAAGGTTGCCATTTCGGTGCAACAAGACCAAGACCAGGAGGACTGCAAGACGGAGGTTATTGTGGAGCCCAAGACGGCGTCACCACCAGAGCTTTGTGCAGGCGAAGACTACTTTTGTCAGGATAGCTGGTACTAGCTGTCCCCCTTCAAATTAGCCCGCCATTGTTGGCTCCCTTCCCGCTCGATATTTGGGAAGAGGACCAGGGCCTCTATAAATAGGACCAGCCACCCACAGAACAAGGGGGGGCGGGGAGAATCAGAAAGAAAAAGAGAAAAAGGAGGAAGGAAGAAGGCGGAGAGAATCAAGAATTAGGGCATCGACAATCGGAGAGAGAGAGAGAGAAGGGTGACTGAACTTCTCCCAGCAGTTCATCGCCCCGGCCAAGAACAGACCCTCGCGAGGCTGTTCTTCCTTGTATTGTTCATCATCAGCCCAAGAGGCAATCCACCACACCACACACTGGAGTAGGGTATTACACCACAACGGTGGCCCGAACCAGTATAAACCCTGTGTCCCTCGTGTTGTTCTTTCCATAGCTTAGATCTTTGTGTGGCGGAGGGGTGCAGGTAGGTAGGAGGCGAAATCTCCGCGCGCACCACAGTGTTCGAACCTGAAGGGTCTGCCGGAACCCGAAATCCTACATTTGGCACGCCAGGTAGGGGTGCACCAGAATTCATCTTCCACCACTCCGTTCTCCTCCGACCATCGCGCCCATGTCTGACGCTCGTCGGGCCCGCGCCGAGCGCCGGGCCGCTCTTGCTTCCCGCGTCGCCCAGACGGCTCCTATCGGTGGGAGTCCTCGCCGTTCCCCGTCACCTGCCGTCAACGCCGCCACTGGCCCGACGGGGGACGAGCAGCAAGCATCGTCTCAGCATCCGTCCGTGCGGCAAGACGGCTGCACCGCTACTCCCTCGCTCACCCCAGCTGGTTCTTCGTCCCGCGCTCTCTGCATGCCCATGGAGGCTCGAGCTGCGCTCATCATGGCAAACGAGCTCCTGCGCTACCGTCCCGTCGATGACGTCTACGAAGAATGGCTTGACCGCGTCGCCGAGCTCGTCCGCACCACAGGGGGCTCTCCTGCGCCGTCCGTTCTGCTGCATCGCACCCCGCCCTGCGCGGGCGACGAAGCTCCGGCGGCGCCCCGGCCGCCTCCTCCTCAGGAAGGCGCCATGGCTCCAAGGCGCGTGGCCCCTGGGCGGAACCCGCTCCGTCAGGTGCCAGCGCGGCAAGAGCAGAGCTGCCAAGAAGTCCCTCGCCCGCAAGAAGCTGCCCGGGTGCTCCCTGCTCCAGCACGCCACGACCATGCTCCTGCTCCCGCACGTCAAGACCCAGCTGCAGCGCGTGGGGACATGCAAGACCAAGCTCTCCGTCACCCAAGGCCTCCCGTGGCCATAGCAGGCTGCCGTGCCTTCACCACCGAGCTGCGCAGCATCTCGTGGCCCGGCAAGTTCAAGCCAGACCTGCCTCCTCGTTACGACGGCACGGCTGACCCTGCGGAGTTCCTCCAGCTCTACGAGCTGGGCATCGAAGCTGCCAACGGAGACGAGAAGGTCATGGCGAACTATTTTCCCGTGGCACTCAAGGACGGGGCCCGCACCTGGCTCCTGAACCTGGCTCCAGGCACGATCTCCTCCTGGGACGAGATGCGCACCCGCTTCATCGCCAACTTCCAAGGTACTCGTGACCAGCCACCCGCTGTGAGCGACATGCGCCGCATCAAGCAACAACCCGGGGAGACCCTGCAGAAGTACATCCAGCGCTTCAACAACGCACGCCTCAAGATTCCCAAGGTGTCTGAGGAGGCCATCATCTCAGCCTTCTCCGACGGCGTGCGTGATGTCAAGATGAAGGAGGAGCTGGCGATGCATGAAGACCTGTGCACTTCCTTGGAGCTGTTCAACTTGGCAACCAAGTGCGCCAGGGCTGAGGAAGGGCGTCTCTCCCTCCTCGAGCTGCCTGCCGCAGACCCAGAAGAGAAGAAGCCCAAGGCCAAGGATGTGAAGCGCAAGGGGGCTGCCCTGGTCGCGGCAGAACCAGACACCAAGCGGGGCAGAGATCAGCCCGAACCTTCCAAGGGCAGCCGGTACTGTGTGTACCACGACCTCCACACCCACAACACCAACGAATGTCAAGAGCTCTGAGCCGTGCGAGAAGGAAGGATCGGCCGTTGCCCTGACCGCGGTGACCGGGGCTACGGACAAGGAGGAGGAAGGAACGCAGGACGCTGGGAAGACCGTGGCCCGCGCCAAGGGTGGCGCGACCAACCTCGCAAGGATCGCTGGCAAGACCCGCCTCGCGAGGGAGACTAGAAGGATCAGCCTCGCGAGGATCGCCCGCAAGGCAACACAGGCCTCCCCCCGCTGCCGCCGCAGCCAAGGAGAAACGAGGACCGCCACCAAGACGAGGGGGCTGGGGGCTTCCAGGAGCCGCGCGTGATCGCCTGCATCCTGGGCGAGGCTCAAGCCCCAGCCTCTCAACGCATCTTCAAGCAGTTCACCCGCGAAGTGAATGCAGTCCTCCCCAGGCTCGAAGCCACGCGCCCTCTCAGGTGGTCGGCGTGCGCCATCACGTTCAGCTCAGCAGATCAGCTCAAGTGTGTGGCTACAGCCAGAGTCCTCCCAATGCTTTGTTCCCCAATCATCAGCAACATGGTGGTCACCAGGACCCTCATCGATGGCGGGGCAGGGCTCAACGTCCTGTCCGTGGAAACATTCAACAATCTCCAAGTGCCCTACAGCCAGCTTCAGCCAACCAAGCCATTCTCCGGAATCACCGACGGCTCCACGGTCCCGATTGGGCATCGGCCTCCCTGTCACCTTTGGGGCACGCGACAACTACCGCACCGAGCTCATCGACTTCGACGTCGCACACATTCGCCTGCCATACAGAGCCATCCTTGGGTACCCAGCGCTGGCCAAGTTCATGGCCGTAACTCACCATGGCTACAACGTCCTCAAGATGCCAGGAAGTGGCGGAGTCATCATAGTGCCCTGTGAAGAGAAGGACGCGGTGTGTTCCCTAGAACGAGCCTTTCAGGCCGCGTCACTGGAAGACCCGGATCACGGAAGCAGGAGGCCTCCCGAGACCGCCCCCAAGAAGAAGAAGACACTGTCCGGCCCGGCCCCTCAGGAGGCAGGCCCCTCTAGGCCCGTGCCTGCCCAGGGGGAACCTCCTTCCATCGCATAGGAAAGCGCGCCCGGCACCCTCCTCTGGCAGGGCTCGGGGGCTCTCCCCTGGAGGGCCACCGACCTGGCTAGGGTCACGAGGGAGGCGCTTGGGCACCACATGGAGGCGTGTTTCGAAGCATGTTTCCCTCAAGAAGGAGTAAGGCAAGGAGAGCCAGACCCTTAGGAGTTCGTCAGCAAGGCCATTCAGGAGCTACAGGAGTCAAGGGTCATGAAAGGCGGCCGCCGTCTACCAGCAGTGGCGCCCCATCCAGGCGAGGATGGTGGGCTGCGCGTCTGCATCAACATACCAGGGCTCAACCGAGTCGCCTCTCTGGAGCGCCTCTGGCCCTCGCGAGTGGGGCGCTGCGGAGGTCCACCCCACAGCTACGTTCACATGCCTTACGGCTTGCCGCACGCGGCTACCACGTACCAGCGCCTCACGAGGGGCATCATGGAGGCACAAGAGGCCAGGCGTTCCGCAGCCCTGGCGGAGATGGAGATGGTCCGCGGGGAGCCGCCAGCACCTCTGGAGCCTCCCGAGGCCCCCGGGCCTGGGGGCTCGTGAGGATCGGCTTCCACAGGCCACCGAGTCTGCTACAGCAACACCCCTTCGTCCTCAACATCATCAGGTGACATCTTTCAAGTTTCACTTCCAGCTGGGAGCGCCCCCCAGGGCTGCATTATTCCCAGGCCGCGTGGGTCCGTCCCTGCGGCGTGTATCCCTTTTATTTCATGTTGTTAGCTTACCTTGTTGGGGGCGCCCCTCGGGCTGCATCGTCCCCAAGTCGCTCGGGCCGGACCCAGCGGCATGTATCTCATTTGCATTTATTTCCGGTTATGCGTTATACCCACCATGCTTGATTATTTGATGCCGGTCCGCGGCACCTCTTCTTCTCCATGCCGACCACTTGCACATTAAAGGGGGGGGGTACCTGAGCATCACGACTCAGGGCTCTTACTGGCTCTCCAGCCCTCACCCTCTGGCCTTGTCCACGGCATCGTGACCTGGCATACCAGCGACGGCTGAGACCAGCTCGAGGGCCGGGACCCGAGGACGTAGAGTGACGGCATCTAACCAAATTTGCAAGGACACATCACAAGATAAGGCCCAGTGCCAGGCGCAACCCGCCTAGAGGTAGGGCCCCGTGAGTCCCGCGCTGGCCCACGGGTGCCCAGATACACCTCGCCAGGCCCTACCGTGCCAGCCACGTGTCAGGGCGGGGCTGTACATGCCCCGGGGGCTCCTCCCGGAGGGGCCCCCCTCCCACGTACCAGTGGAAGCACCATGCTCCGCGCTGGCTGACGACACTGCCGAGGAGCGGCTATGCCCGTACACATACGGAAGCGCTATGCTCCGCGCTGGTGATAAACAACTAAGGGTGGCCTCCGGGCCGCATCAACCTCAGGGAGCCCAGAGCTTAGTGTCTGGCCTTATCGTAACACCTCCCCTCGGGAGTGCCGCGCGAGGGGGCTAGGCACGGGGGCTGCGCCTGGGTCACGCCCAGACGCACGCCGCCCAGCCAGGCCCCCCTGGGCCTGGTTCGTCGCGTGTCTCTCCCCGAGCGGAGCCAAGGTATGAAGGCCGTTTGAGCGTCAAGGGGGACTCCTGAGCATCACGACTCAGGAGCCTAACTGGTCGCGTAGCCCCTCACTCCTTAGTTCCGAAAGGCTAATGCTGGGTGAGGTATGCGCGGGGCCGGGCTCTGCAGACGTAGAACGGTAGATCCATCCACATCACACCTCCCTACTTGCTGTTCGTGCGCCAAGGGGGACTCCTTGGCCTCGTCCTGGTTTCCGGTCGGGACTAACGCTGGGTGAGGTATGCGCGGGGCCGGGCTCTGCCGACGTAGAACATAAGCAAGTAGGAAGGAAAAGCGCAAATTTCAAGGAATTCAAAAGCAAATATCACAGTCCACACTGTTGTCTCAATGCCAAACGCAAGTTTAAACGCCTCCCTAAGGCATGATACATGTACAGGAATTAAAGGCAGGACAGGAGCCACGACGGAGTCACTTGTCGGCGGTGGAGCAGCGCGGAGTGGGTTCGCCTCATGGAGCAGTGGGGTCGGCAGCGCCTTGCTTCGGCTTGGTTCTGAAGGCCCGGAACTTCCCCAGCAGAGCCTCCGCGCGACCCTTCATGGCCTCGGCAGCGGCAGCGGCACGCTCGCCGCTTACTGGCTCCAGCAGGCTGTCGAGGTCGACGTTGGGATCGCGAAGGTAGATGTGGGTGAGCACCCGCGTCAGTGCTGCAGAAGACAGGACACGCGCCTCGGCCTCAGCCGTGGGGACAAGGCCAGGGGCGACATCTTCAAGAGCGCGAACCAGGAAGGGAAGCAGCTTGGCAGGGCCGTCCTCAGCGCCGGCCAGCGGGCTCTCCAGGCCGCTGTCGTAAAGCGTCCTCAGCGAGGAGCGAGCCTTCGCCTCCATCTCCGCGAAGGCCACGCGGTCCTCGGCAAGAACTAGGGCCTTGTCGTCCAGCTTGGCCTTCCTCGCCCCCAACTCCTGCTCCAGTGTGCGAAGGCGGTCGCGGCGCTTCCTGAGCTTGACCTCCCTCTCCTTGACGGCCGCCTCACGAGCCTTCACGCCTTCTTCCTGCTCTTGGCGAAGGCGGACCTCTTTCGCGAGCTGGTCCCGCAGGCCTTGCAGCTCGTCCTCCAGCGCCTTGCAGCGACCACGGACATTGACCACCTCCCCTAGGGCTACGTCACGAGCAGCCTTCGCCTCAAGGACGACCTGCTTCTCCTCATCGCAAGCCGTCGAGGCCTGGACTAGCGCCGCCCGAATCGAAGCGTCGGAGCGAACCCATCCTGAAGCCAGCTCCAAGCGCCCGGCCACCAAGCAAGGCTCAGCGCCAAGAAGATCCTGCCGCAGTTGGTCCAGCTCAGCAACAGCACGATCCAGATTGGCAGAAGGAGTCGGAGAGACAGCAGTCGGTGGAGTAGGAGGAGAAGGCGGCTGCGCGGCCACAACATCCTGAGGCGGAGTCTGCTGCGCCCCAACGGCTGTAGTGGCGGCGGCAGGCAAGGACACCTCGGGAGTCACTTGGGCCGTGGGGGCTGAGCTCGCCCCAGCCAGCTCAGCCAGGCCTCGCGAGGATGACCGGGCAGAAGAAGCCTGTGCGTCGCGGTCACCCTCCTTCGCGAGCAGAGGCGCTGCCACGGATGGAACCTCAGGAGCTCCCTTCGGCTTCTTTGCTGCGGGCGCCAGCCTATCCAAAAGATGCGGACGTCAAGCCTCAGAAGCAGAACAAGAAATAAAGACAAGAATCAAACGCTTACGAGTCGTCGCCAGTGAGCTTGAGCGGCCTCCGGCCAAATTTGAAGCCTGAAAGCCGGCTGGAAGGGTCAACCTCGGGAAGCTTGGAAGCGGGAGGTGCGTCTGTGGTCCGCCTCGGGGCCGGGGCAGACCCGCGGGAGATCAGCCCGGTCCTGTCCTTCTTCGGGATTGGGGGCAAGCTCCCGCCATCCTGCTCGTCGTCATCCTCATCGTCATCCTCGTTGTCATCGCTCGGAGAGAGGCGGAGAACGCGGGACCCGCGCCGGGGGAGGGGAGCCCTCGACTCTCCGTTAGTCGCCTCGGAGTCAGGCCCTCTTTCCCGCTCCCCTCCTTCCTCCTCTTCGCTGGAGTCGTCGGAGGGCATGTCCACCGGTTCCTCGGGAGTTTCCATGGGCACGGGCCCATCCCCGTTTAAGACGGGCATGGACTCCACTAGCTTCTCCCAGTCGTCGCGGAGGAACAAGAGCGTAGGACCGCCCACCAACCTCGCCACATCGCCCCCGACCAGAGATTGGAGGACCACAACCAGATCTCCGTCGGCCAAGGCCGCGGGGCTCGGACGGGGCCTCCACATCGGAAGTGAGTACTGTCGAAGCGGAGCCAGCTGGTGCTCCAGGAATTCCCTCAGCAGCGATGCGCCGGTCAGCTTCGCCGCCGCCATGTTGTCCGGCCTCAGATCCGCGTCCATCTTCTCCAACACCAGCTTCGTGCGGGGGTCCGCGAGCTTCGCTCGACCCCAATCGCTGGAGCTCGTGGGCTGCTCCATGGGCAAGATCAGCCGAGGGTGGATGCGCTCAGCATCCACCAAGAGCCACTTGCTCCTGAAGCCCTTAATCCTTTTCCCGGGGTTCGAAATGGAAATGGCGCCACCGTACGTGATGAAGCTCGCGCACGCGGAAGCAGGACCGCGAGAGGTCCGGAGGTAGAAGTAGTGGCGCAGCAAGGCCACTGAGGGCTGCACCCCTACGTGAGCCTCACAGTAATAGGCGAAGATTGCCAGGAGAAGGACGGAGTTGGGGTGAAGATGCAGAGCCTGTAGCTTGTAATGGCGGAGGACAGAGAAGAAGAACTCGGAGAAGGGAGGCACCAGGCCAGCAGCAATGGCACTTACGAAGAACGGATAGAAGGTGCTCCCTTGACCCTCAGGAGTGGCGGAGCCGGCCTTGAACACCTTCGCCCCGTTGATGCCCCGCGCCGTCGCCATCCGGCGCAACCAGGCAAGGCTCGCCTCCGACATGTTCGGTGAGTCCAGGGCAGACGAGTACCAAGCTACGACCGGGGGCTGACGAGGCGCGATGGCTTCCTAGGTCACACGGTCGGAGTAGATCTGGAAATTTTGGAGGAAGGAAGGAGAGGCGCAAGAAAGGGGATCTGAGCAGCAACCGGGGAAAGCAAGAAGCAAATCCTAGGCGGATGCTGCTCCTTTATCAACTCGCGCGGTTGCTAAGGCGCCCACGTCCAATCAACCGCCACGCGGCGCCCAAGGCCGCAGGCTGCTAGGGCCCGCGGCACTTTGCCCTCGCCCTTCCGCCTCCCTGCACGGCCAAGTCCGGGCGCGCCTTGGGCCCGGGGGCTACTGTCGGCGTTCTGGGAACGGGGGTCCCCAGACTTGCCTGCCTGCGGCCTGCGGCGTGGCTCAAAGGGGGGCCCAGCATGGCCCATCTTCACCAACACAGACCCAAGACCCTCGCGAGGGGCCAAGCCTCACGGGGCGGACGACGCAGAGCTTCCTCAGGCACGGCCTCATCAGGCTGGCTCGCGAGGAGGCGGAGAGATCAAGGCGGGGTACCTCACGAGGTGCCCGTGACGCAAGCCATGGTGACCAAAGGCGCCACGCGGGTGCCAGCCCGCGCAACGTCCTCCTTTCCTCTTTGGTGCAAATGGAGCAAGCACAGCCGCGGAGTACCGAGGCATCAGGCAAAGGTTGCCATTTCGGTGCAACAAGACCAAGACCAGGAGGACTGCAAGACGGAGGTCATTGTGGAGCCCAAGACGGCGTCACCACCAGAGCTTTGTGCAGGCGAAGACTACTTTTGTCAGGATAGCTGGTACTAGCTGTCCCCCTTCAAATTAGCCCGCCATTGTTGGCTCCCTTCCCGCTCGATATTTGGGAAGAGGACCAGGGCCTCTATAAATAGGACCAGCCACCCACAGAACAAGGGGGGTAGGGAGAATCAGAAAGAAAAAGAGAAAAAAGGAGGAAGGAAGAAGGAGGAGAGAATCAAGAATTAGGGCATCGACAATCGGAGAGAGAGAGAGAGAGAAGGGTGACTGAACTTCTCCCAGCAGTTCATCGCCCCGGCCAAGATTAGACCCTCACGAGGCTGTTCTTCCTTGTATTGTTCATCATCAGCCCAAGAGGCAATTCACCACACCACACACTAGAGTAGGGTATTACACCACAACGGTGGCCCGAACCAGTATAAACCCTGTGTCCCTCGTGTTGTTGTTTCCATAGCTTAGATCTTTGTGTGGCGGAGGGGTGCAGGTAGGTAGGAGGCGAAATCTCCACGCACACCCCAGTGTTCGAACCTCAAGGGTCTCCCGGAACCCGAAATCCGACATTATATAAGAGGTGTTAGAGTCGGGAACAAGTCAGGGGGTCCCTGAGGCGGCCACGAGGTAGGGGGCGCGCCCAGGGGGGTAGGGTGCGCCCCCACCCTCGTGGTGGCCTCAGGACTCTTCTGGCCCATCTCCAGTACTCCGTTGGCTTCTTCTGGTCCAAAAATGATCTCCAAGAAATTTCTGGTCAATTGGACTCCATTTGGTTTTCCTTTTCTGCGATACTCAAAAACAAGTAAAAAATAGAAACTGGCACTTGGCTCTAGGTTAGTAGGTTAGTCCCAAAAATCATATAAAATAGGATACAAATGCATATAAAACATCCAAGGTTGATAATATAATAGCATGGAACAATAAAAAATTATAGATACATTGGAGACGTATCAGGCCCGGGTGAGGTTGTGCTTGTCACACCAGGCCTGATGGCCATCTTCCCATGCTAGAGCACGGCCCTGTGATCCGTAGATTGATCTGGTCTGACCGGCTCTATTGTCCAGGTCCTGTCGTAGGTCGTAGGTGTATCCCAGAGCCGTTGTTCCCCTGCCTTTACGGGAGGTGGTGCGGGCTGGTGTTCGGCTTGCGTTGCCGCTCTGTCACGACCACGTGGTGGTCGGTCAGGTTTGTCAGCAGCGCCATGCATTGGCGGTATGGGCTCCAGGGCCTCATCGTTGAATTGGGGTAGCAGCTTGCACTTCGGGTAGCTCTTTGTTGGGCGTTCGAGGCCATATTCCTTGGCTGCCAAGACGTTAGTCCATCTATCATTGAGCAAATCCTGATCAGCCTGAAGCTGTTGTTGCTTATTTTTCAGGCTTCTTGCAGTGGCAATTAGCCAGCGCTTAAAGCGCTCTTGTTCGAGGGGTTCCTCCGGCACAATAAAATCTTCATTGTCGAGGCTCGTATCCTCTTCGGAGATCGGTAGGTAGTTACTGTCCTCCGAGTCCTCGTTCCCGACAGGATCATCGGGGTCTACTTCCCATCCTCCCAGTCATCCTGTTCGGATGTTGGCTCTATAGGGGCTTCAGGGTCTTTGGCATTCTCCGGAGTATTATTGTCTTCGGTGCTGGTATTGCCGTCTTTGTCGCGACACGATTTTGAGCGGCGCCGCTGATGTCGACGCTTCGGAGGGGCTTCGGCAGGCTTGTCCTCAACCAGATCCTCCTTGTAATCATCGCCATACTTTTTGGGTGTGTCCACCATGTACACGTCATATGTGGAGGTGGCCGTCCATCATCCGGTAAACGGAGGGTTTTGGCCTTGTTCATCTCCGGCATCGTCGTCCATACCATCAATGTCTTCGGAGGCGTAGTCTAGCATGTCGGTTAGATCTTCAACAGTGGCTATGAAGTGGGTGGTGGTGGGACGTAAAATTCCCCGCTCTCAGCCCCTAGTCTGGGCTAGGCATAATTCGGAAGCGATCCTTCCATAATGGCGAGTGATCGCGTTATGTGCAGAGCCTCGTTTAAAGGTGAGGGTTGGACAGAGAAATGAGAGTCCGTGGGGCTGTACGGAGTTGGAGCCTCCTGGCGGCGCCCGCTTGACACGGACCTCGAGAGTTAGGACTTAGTCCAGCGGAGTGTCCAACGCTTCAGTGGTAAAGAGGGTTCGGTTCATCTTTGGGTTTGCCAATGACGCCATCTCCTCCGGATCTCCGGTAGCAAGCTCCATAATTGTAGAGAGTCCGGTGGGCTCTAAACTCCTATCTTCGGACTTGACGGCCTGCTCTGGATCTAAGGCCAGAGCGGCAATCAGGGCCGCGAACCCTTCGAAGATCAAATCTCCTCGGATATCGGCGACATAGTTTAGTTTCCCAAAACTGATCTGATGACCCTGGGCGCAGCTATCGATTTGCTCGAGGTGGCCAATCGAGTTGGCACGCAGCGCGAAGCCGCCGAATACGAAAATTTGGCCCGGGGGAAAAATCTCCCCTGAAATAGCATCATTGTGGATGATCGAACGAGCCATCGAATCCTTTGTCAACAGCACATAGGAATTCTCAATGAAAGCACCAATGTCAGTGTCAAAACCGACAGATCTCGGGTAGGGGGTCCCGAACTATGCGTATAAGGATTGAAGGTAACAAGAGGTAGGGAACACGATGTTTAGCCAGGTTCGGGCCCTCTCAAGTGAGATAATACCCTACTTCCTGCTTGATTGACTTTGATGAGTATGGGGGTTACAAGAGTTGATCTACCTTGAGATCGTAATGGCTAAACCCTAGATGTCTAGCCTGTATGATTATGATTGCCCCTACGGACTAAACCCTCCGGTTTATATAGACATCGGAGGGGGTAGGATCATACAGAGTCAGTTTACAGAGAAAGGAATCTTCATATCCGAACGCCAAGCTTGCCTTCCACGCCAAGGAGAGTCACATCCGGACACGGGGGGAAGCCTTCTATCTTGTATCTTCACAACCCACCAGTTTGGCCCACATCACATAGCCCGGATGCCCGGGGACCCCCTAATCCAGGACTCGCTCACCCAGGTCTGGATCTATATGCACTACATTATGGAACTATGGGGGGAGTACAAGCCGAGGGATGAAACTAACTGATACGTCTCCAACGTATCTATAATTTTTGATTGCTCCATGCTATATTATCTCCTGTTTTGGACAATATTGGGCTTTATTATCCACTTTTATATTATTTTTGGGACTAACCTATTAACCGGAGGCCCAGCCCAGAATTGCTGTTTTTTTGCCTATTTTAGGGTTTTGATGAAAAGGAATATCAAACGGAGTCCAAACGGAATAAAACCTTCGGGAACGTGATTTTTGGAACGAACAAGATCTATGAGACTTGGACCCTACGTCAAGCAACCAACAGGGAGGCCACGAGGTAGGGGGCGCGCCTACCCCCCAGGCGCGCCCTCCACCCTCGTGCCCCCCCTGTTGCTCCACCGACGTACTCCTTCCTCCTATATATACCTACGTACCCCCAAACGATCAGATATGGAGCCAAAACCCTAATTCCACCGCCGTAACTCTCTGTATCCACGAGATCCCATCTTGGGGCCTGTTCCGGAGCTCCGCCAGAGGGGGCATCGATCACGGAGGGCTTCTACATCAACACCATAGCCTCTCAGATGAAGTGTGAGTAGTTTACCTCAGACCTTCGGGTCCGTAGTTATTAGCTAGATGGATTCTTCTCTCTTTTTGGATCTCAATACAAAGTTCTCCCCTTCTCTTGTGGAGATCTATTCGATGTAATCTTCTTTTGCGGTGTGTTTGTTGAGATCAATGAATTGTGGGTTTATGATCAAGTTTATCTATGAACAATATTTGAATCTTCTCTGAATTCTTTTATGTATGATTGGTTATCTTTGCAAGTCTCTTCGAATTATCAGTTTGGTTTGGCCTACTAGATTGATCTTTCTTGCAATGGGAGAAGTGCTTAGCTTTGGGTTCAATCTTGCGGTGTCCTTTCCCAGTGACAGTAGGGGCAGCAATGCACATATTGTATTGTTGCCATCGAGGATAACAAGATGGGGTTTTCATCATATTGCATGAGTTTATCCCTCTACATCATGTCATCTTGCTTAAGGCGTTACTCTGTTCTTATGAACTTAATACTCTAGATGCATGCTGGATAGCGGTCGATTTGTGGAGTAATAGTAGTAGATGCAGGCAGGAGTCAGTCTACTTGTCTCGGACGTGATGCCTATATACATGATCATACCTGGATATTCTCATAACTATGCTCAATTCTCTCAATTGCTCAACAGTAATTTGTTCACCCACCGTAAAATACTTATGCTCTTGAGAGAAGCTACTAGTGAAACCTATGCCCCCCGGGTCTATCTTCATCATATTAATCTTCCAACACTTAGTTATTTCCTTTGCTTTTATTTTACTTTGCATGTTTATCATAAAAATACCAAAAATATTATATTATCATATCTATTAGATCTCACTCTCGTAAGTGACCGTGTAGGGATTGACAACCCCTTATCGTGTTGGTTGCGAGGATTTATTTGTTTTGTGTAGGTGCGAGGGACTCGTGCGTAGCCTCCTACTGGATTGATACCTTGGTTCTCAAAAACTGAGAGAAATACTTACGCTACTTTGCTGCACCACCCTTTCCTCTTCAAGGGAAAACCAACACAAGTGTTCAAGAGGTAGCAAGAAGGGTTTCTGGCGCCGTTGCCAGGGAGGTCTACACAAAAGTCAACATACCAAGTACCCATCACAAACCCTTACCTCCCGCATTACATTATTTGCCATTTGCCTCTCGTTTTCCTCTCCCCCACTTCACCCTTGCCATTTTATTTGCCCTCTCTCCCTCTCTATCCTCCCTCTCTTTCTCTATTTGCCTCTTTTTGCCCGTTCCCCGTTTGCTTGTGTGTTGGATTGCTTGCTTGTCACGATGGCTCAAGATAACACTAAATTGTGTGAGTTTACCAATACCAACAACAATGATTTTATTAGCACTCTGATTGCTCTTCCTACCGATACTGAATCTTGTGAAATTAATGCTGCCTTGCTGAATCTTGTCATTAATGATCCATTTTCCGGCCTTCCTAGTGAAGATGCCGCTACCCATCTAAATAGCTTCGTTGATTTGTGTGATATGCAAAAGAAGAAAGATGTTGATAATGATATTGTTAAATTAAAGCTATTTCCTTTTTCGCTTAGAGATCGTGCTAAAGCTTGGTTTTTGTCTTTGCCTAAAAATAGTATTGACTCTTGGAATAAGTGCAAAGATGCTTTTATCTCTAAGTATTTTCCTCCCGCTAAGATTATCTCTCTTAGAAATGATATTATGAATTTTAAGCAACTTGATCATGAACATGTTACACAAGCTTGGGAGAGGATGAAATTAATGATACGTAATTGCCCAACACATGGTTTGAATTTATGGATGATTATACAAAACTTTAATGCCGGATTGCATTTTGCTTCTAGAAATCTTTTAGATTCGGCCGCGGGAGGCACTTTTATGAAAATCACTTTAGGAGAAGCTACTAAACTCCTAGATAATATTATGGTTAATTATTCTCAATGGCACACTGAAAGATCTACTAATAAAAAAGTGCATGCGATAGAAGAAATTAATGTTTTGAGTGGAAAGATGGATGAACTTATGAAATTATTTGCTAATAAAAGTGTTTCTTCTGATCCTAATGATATGCCTTTGTCTACCTTGATTGATAATAATAACGAATCTATGGATGTGAATTTTGTTGGTAGGAATAATTTTGGTAACAACGCATATAGAGGAAACTTTAATCCTAGGCCTGATCCTAGTAATTCCTCTAATAATTATGGTAATTCCTACAACAATTCTTATGGAAATTATAATAATATGCCCTCTGATTTTGAATCTAATATTAAAGATTTTTTTACTTCGCAAAAGAATTTCAATGCTTTGATTGAAGGAAAATTGCTTTAGATTGATGAGTTGGCTAGGAACATCAATAGAATTTCTCTTGATGTTGATTCTTTGAAACTTAGATCTATTCCACCTAAGCATGATATCAATGAGTATCTCAAAGCCATAATAATTTCCATTGATGAGTGCAAAGAAAGAACCGCTAGGATGCGTGCTAAGAAAGATTCCTTTATAAGAGCGTGTTCTTCTAGTTTCCATGATAATAAAGATGAAGATCTAAAAGTTATTGATGTGTCCCCTATTAAATATTTGTTTTGCAATATGAATCTTTATAATGATGGGACTGAATATGATCCACCTTTACCTAGAAGGCGTTCCAAAAATTCGGAGTTTTTAGATCTTGATGCTAAATTTGATAAAAGTGGGATTGAAGAGATCAAAACTCTAGATGTTAATGAACCTACTATTTTGGATTTCAAGGAATTTAATTATGATAGCTGCTCTTTGATAGATTGTATTTCCTTGTTGCAATCCGTGCTAAATTCTCCTCATGCTTATAGTCAAAATAAAGCTTTTACCAAACATATCGTTGATGCTTTGATGCAATCTTATGAAGAAAAACTTGAGATGGAAGTTTCTATCCCTAGAAAAATTTATGATGAGTGGGAACCTACTATTAAAATTAAAATTAAAGATCATGAATGCTATGCTTTGTGTGATTTGGGTGCTAGTGTTTCCACGATTCCAAAGACTTTGTATGATTTGTTAGGTTTTCGTGATTTTGATGATTGCTCTTTAAACTTGCACCTTGCGGATTCCACTATTAAGAAACCTATGGGAAGAATTAATGATGTTCTTATTGTTGCAAATAGGAGTTATGTGCCCGTAGATTTTGTCGTTCTTGATATAGATTGCAATCCTTCATGTCCTATTATTCTTGGTAGACCTTTCCTTAGAACGATTGGTGCAATTATTGATATGAAGGAAGGAAATATTAGATTCCAATTTCCATTAAGGAAAGGCATGAACACTTTCCTAGAAAGAAAATTAAATTAGCTTATGAATCTACTACGAGAGCCACTTATGGATTTCCTACCAAAGATGGCAATACCTAGATCTATCATTGCTTTTTATGCCTAGCTAGGGGCGTTAAACGATAGCGCTTGTTGGGAGGCAACCCAATTTTATTTTTATTCCTTGCTTTTTGCTCCTGTTTAGTAATAAATAATTTATCTAGCCTCTGTTTTGGTTGTGTTTTTTGTGTTTAATTAGTGTTTGTGCCAAGTAGAACCGTTGGGAAGACTTGGGGGAAGTCTTTTTAATCTTGCTGTAAAAAAACAGAAACTTTAGCGCTCACGAGAACTGCTGCAATTTTTATTTGGAAAGTGATATTTAGTTACTTCTTTTTTAAGATGATTAATAGATAAATTCCTCACGTCCATCAATCTATTTTAGAATTTTTGGGGTTCCATATCTTTCGCTAGCTTCATATTACTACAGACTGTTCTGTTTTTGACAGATTCTGTTTTTCGTGTGTTGTTTGCTTATTTTGATGAATCTATGGCTAGTAAAATAGTTTATAAACCATAGAGAAGTTGGAATACAGTAGGTTTAACACCAATATAAATAAATAATGAGTTCATTACATTACCTTGAAGTGGTCTTTTGTTTTCTTTTGCTAATGGAGCTCACGAGATTTTCTACTTTAATTTTGTGTTGTGAAGTTTTCAAGTTTTGGGTAAAGATTTGATGGATTATGGAAAAAGGAGTGGCAAGAGCCTAAGCTTGGGGATGCCCATGGAACCCCCAAGATAATCTAAGGACACCTAAAAGCCAAAGCTTGGGGATGCCCCGGAAGGCATTCCCTCTTTCGTCTAGTTCTATCGGTAACTTTACTTGGAGCTATATTTTTATTCACCACATGATATGTGTTTTGCTTGGAGTGTCTTGTATGATTTGAGTCTTTGCTTTTTAGTTTACCACAATCATATTTTCTGTACACACCTTTTGAGAGAGACACACATGATTCGGAAATTATTAGAATACTCTATGTGCTTCACTTATATCTTTTGAGTTATATAGTTTTGCTCTAGTGCTTCACTTATATCTTTTAGAGCACGGGGGTGGATTTATTTTATAGAAACTATTGATCTCTCATGCTTCACTTAGATTATTTTGAGAGTCTTAAATAGCATGGTAAATTTCTTAAATAATCCTAATATGCTAGGTATTCAAGATTAGTAAAAACTTTCTTATGAGTGTGTTGAATACTAAGAGAAGTTTGATGCTTGACGATTGTTTTGAGATATGGAGATGGTGATATTAGAGTCATGTTAGTTGAGTAGTTGTGAATTTGAGAAATACTTGTGTTAAAGTTTGTGTTTCTCGTAGCATGCACGTATGGTGAACCGTTATGTGATGAAGTCGGAGCATGATTTATTTATTGATTGTCTTCCTTATGAGTGGCGGTCGGGGACGAGCGATGGTCTTTTCCTACCAATCTACCCCCTAGGAGCATGCGCGTAATACTTTGCTTTGATAACTTGTAGATTTTTGCAATAAGTATATGAGTTCTTTATGACTAATGTTGAGTCCATGGATCATACACACTCTCACCCTTCCACCATTGCTAGCCTCTCTAATACCACGCACCTTTCGCCGGTATCATACACCCACCATATACCTTCCTCAAAACAGCCACCATACCTACCTATCATGGCATTTCCATAGCCATTCCGAGATATATTGCCATGCAACTTTCCACCGGTCCGTTTACTATGACACGCTCCATCATTGTCATATTGCTTTGCATGATCATGTAGTTGACATTGTATTTGTGGCAAAGCCACCGTTCATAATTCTTTCATACATGTCACTCTTGATTCATTGCATATCCCGGTGCACCACCGGAGGCATTCACATAGAGTCATATTTTGTTCTAAGTATCGAGTTGTAATTGTTGAGTTGTAAGTAAATAAAAGTGTGATGATCATCATTATTAGAGCATTGTCCCAAGTGAGGAAAGGATGATGGAGACTATGATTCCCCCACAAGTCGGGATGAGACTCCGGACGAAAAATAAAATAAAAAGAGGCCAAAGAAGGCCCCCCCAAAAAAGAGGCCATAAAAAAGAGAGGAAAAGGCCCAAATAAAAAAATGAGAGAAAAAGAGAGAAGGGACAATGCTACTATCCTTATACCACACTTGTTCTTCAAAGTAGCACCATGATATTCATGATAGAGAGTCTCCTTTGTTATCACTTTCATATACTAGTGGGAATTTTTCATTATAGAACTTGGCTTGCATATTCCAATGATGGGCTTCCTCAAAATGCCCTAGGTCTTCGTGAGCAAGCAAGTTGGATGCACACCCACTTAGTTTCTTTTGTTGAGCTTTCATATACTTATAGCTCTAGTGCATCCGTTGCATGGCAATCTCTACTCACTCACATTTTTATCTATTGATGCGCATCTCCATAGCCCCTTGCTACGCCTAGTTGATGTGAGACTATATTCTCCCTTTTTGTATTCTCCACAACCACCATTCTATTCCACCTAAAGTGCTATGTCCATGTCTCACGCTCATGTATTGCGTGAAGATTGAAAAAGTTTGAGAATGTCAAAAGTATGAAACAATTCCTTGGCTTGTCATCGACGTTGTGCATGATTTAAATACTTTGTGTGGTGAAGAAAGAGCATAGCCAGACTATATGATTTTGTAGGGATAACTTTCTTTGGCCATGTTATTTTGAAGAGACATAATTTCTTAGTTAGTATGCTTGAAGTATTATTATTTTGATGTCAATATTAAACTTTTGTTTTGAATCTTTCGGATCTGAATATTCATACCACAATTAAGAAGAATTACATTGAAATTATGCCAAGTAGCATTCCACATCAAAAATTCTATTTTTATCATTTACCTACTCGAGGACGAGCAGGGATTAAGCTTGGGGATGCTTGATACGTCTCCAACGTATCTATAATTTTTGATTGCTCCATGCTATATTATCTTCTGTTTTGGACATTATTGGGCTTTATTATCCACTTTTATATTATTTTTGGGACTAGCCTATTAACCGAAGGCCCAGCCCAGAATTGCTGTTTTTTTGCCTATTTTAGCGTTTCGAAGAAAAGGAATATCAAACGGAGTCCAAACGGAATAAAACCTTCGGTAACGTGATTTTTGGAACGAACAAGATCCAGAAGACTTGGACCCTACATCAAGCAACCAACAGGGAGGCCACGAGGTAGGGGGGCATGCCTACCCCCCAGGCACGCCCTCCACCCTCGTGGGCCCCTTGTTGCTCCACCGACGTACTCCTTCCTCCTATATATACCTACGTACCCCCAAACGATCAGATACGGAGCCAAAACCCTAATTCCACCGTCGTAACTTTCTGTATCCATGAGATCCCATCTTGGGGCCTGTTCCGGAGCTCCACCGAAGGGGGCATCGATCATGGAGGGCTTCTACATCAACACCATAGCCTCTCCGATGAAGTGTGAGTAGTTTACCTCAGACCTTCAGGTCCATGGTTATTAGCTAGATGGCTTCTTCTCTCTTTTTGGATCTCGATACAAAGTTCTCCCCCTCTCTTGTGGAGATCTATTCAATGTAATCTTCTTTTGCGGTGTGTTTGTTGAGACCGATGAATTATGGGTTTATGATCAAGTTTATTTATGAATAATATTTGAATCTTCTCCGAATTCTTTTATGTATGATTGGTTATCTTTGCAAGTCTCTTCGAATTATCAGTTTGGTTTGGCCTACTAGACTGATCTTTCTTGCAATGGGAGAAGTGCTTAGCTTTGGGTTCAATCTTGCGGTGTCCTTTCCCAGTGACAGTAGGGGTAGCAAGGCACATATTGTATTGTTGACATCGAGGATAACAAGATGGGGTTTTCATCATATTGCATGAGTTTATCCCTCTACATCATGTCATCTTGCTTAAGGCGTTACTCTGTTCTTATGAACTTAATACTCTAGATGCATGCTAGATAGCGGTCGATTTGTGGAGTAATAGTAGTAGATGTAGGCAGGAGTCGGTCTACTTGTCTCGGACGTGATGCCTATATACATGATCATACATAGATATTCTCATAACTATGCTCAATTCTGTCAATTGCTCAACAGTAATTTGTTCACCCACCGTAAAATACTTATGCTCTTGAGAGAATCCACTAGTGAAACCTATGGCCCCCAGGTCTATCTTCATCATATTAATCTTCCAATACTTAGTTATTTCCTTTGCTTTTATTTTACTTTGCATCTTTATCATAAAAATACCAAAAATATTATCTTATCATATCTATCAGATCTCACTCTCGTAAGTGACCGTGTAGGGATTGACAACCCCTTATCGCGCTGGGTGCGAGGATTTATTTGTTCTGTGTAGGTGCGAGGGACTCGCGCGTAGCCTCCTACTGGATTGATACATTGGTTCTCAAAAACCGAGGGAAATACTTACGCTACTTTGCTGCACCACCCTTTCCTCTTCAAGGGAAAACCAACGCAAGTGCTCAAGAGGTAGCACTAACCTCGGCAGAAAATGCTGGCCACTCCCGTTGTTGTCTTGCATAAGTACATGGAAAGGCATGATGAGTACATAAACCTTAACATCAAACAAATATAGCCATGGTAAACAACATCATCTCCAAATGATAGCTTGAATGTGTTGGTTTCAGCATGCTATTAAAGCGGATATAAAATGGAAGGGAATGTTAACTACAACAGGCTTAACAGCCACCAAATATGTAATTCAAACTGGTATTGTTGAAAATGAATAGAACGTAGATCACGCTTAAACATCACACTGGATAAATGTGCAAAACTGAAATAAAGGGCATGTGTTAGCTACACCAGGCATAATAGGAATCGATAGCCGTTAAAACAAGTATTGATGAAATTGAACTGCACAGTTCCGACTTGCACATAATGAACAACACATTTTGAATAACTAAAATAAACAAGGCATATATGATCAGTATAACAATCAAACATAGACATCAAAAACTGGACAGAGGCTCACTGCAACCAACCTAACAAGCAAATACAAATAAATAAGGCATCTTCTTGAAAATTGGACAAATGCTCATTGCAACCAACCTAACAACCAAATACAGATAAATAAGGCATCTGCTTGATAACTGGACAAATGCTCACTTCAACCAATCTAACAACCAAATACAGATAAACAAGGCATCTGCTTGACAACTGGACAAATGCTCACAGCAACCAACCTAACAACCAAATACAGATAAACAAGGCATCTACTCAATATAAACAACCAAATATAGCCATTCGTGAAACTAAAGTGGACAATTCATACTTAAACATCACATAGCCCTATTGGACATTACATTTTTGCATAACTGAAATAATTAAACACGACGTAGTTAAAACACCGCATGGCAAAAGCTACTACAACAAAGGGTACAAGTTGGCTAGCTAGAAAAAGTAAGATTTGTTGATAGGATATTGCCTCACTAGTCATCGACAGGATCCTTCTAGTTGGAAGAGCACATACCCATCACTACAAAAAAAATACACTTCCATGATGATATGTGTTTGTCACAGTAGGTCACGTTTTCTGTCATGCATGTACATCCATGACATTTTTATGACAGAATCAAGATAATCATACATGTGCTGTTGTAGAAGTGTTCCATGACATCACCAAAATTATCATCACGGAAGTGTCCACTTCCATGATGATAAATGTCGCGTCATGGAAGTGCTTTCGTCAAGGGTGACCGACACATGACATCCACTGTAACGGGTCCCCGTTAAGCTATCCGGTCCGGTTTTGGATCCGATAACCCGCTAACAGCCACGACCAATGCCAATTTTCCACGTGTAAAATTTGACGGAACCACGTGTCAGCTCCGCGTTGGCACATGTGTCACTCATCCAATGGGCGAGATGCGCCTATGATATGTTGACACGTGGACCGGCCGAAAAGTGGCCCATAAAGATTAAATGGGCCAGCCCAACTAAAGGCCCACAAGACTTAGCGGACCATAATGGGCCGGCCCAGCTAAAGGCCCACAAGATTTTGTAGACCATAATAGGCCGGCCCAGCTAAAGGCCCAATATTCTCAGTTAAGGTCCGTACGACTAGTGTCAAATCGGCCCGTCAACGACCCGTCCTAAACGTGTCATCATCGCGGCCCATGGTCACTTCTGGCCCGTTAACAGTCCTCTAAGTATTTGGGCTGAATTAGGCCTGGTGTGTTGACGGCCTGTTAAAGGTCCTGCTTCATTTGGCCCCATTTGTAGGTCATTGAAACTTTCGGCCCATAAACGACCATGAAGGATTTGGGCGATACTCGGCCATGTCTGACATTCAGCCTGTTAGAGGCCCACTATAGATTTGGGCCACTTTCAGCCTGTTGTGACTTTTGACCGGTTAACATCGGAAGAAATCCATGGGCCATATGTGGCCCAACATCACATCGGGCCTACTAAAGGCCCACATAAAAATGATACTAATCAAGCATGACTGAACTTCCGACCTGTTAAAGGCACATGTAGTAGGTTGGCGCATTTACGACCATCTGAATTTCGGCTTGTGAATGATTCACATTGTAAATGGGCCACCATTTTGGCCTAAGACTAGTGGGTTATTTGGCACAATCAATGCCTAATCTCACTTTTGGCCTATTAAAGGCCCATGTTTTTATTGGCTCGAGATATTTACACCTGTAAACGCCCTATTGTTACCGAGGGCCCAAATTATGTTTAGGCGTGTTAAAGGCCCACTATGGGCACAAGCCTACCAAAAAATATGAAAGCTTATGCCGATTTAGGCCCATATATTTTTAGTGGGCTACATGCAAATTTCCGCCCATAATCGTTTTTAGCCCAATTGGAATGGGCCCGACGAATGTTGGCATGTTGGGCTCCTACGAAGTTTTCGGCCGAATACATTACTAAGATAAACCTACACTATACAAAAATAGCATCGTAATTATTGCAGCCTTTGGCAGCATCATAAATGTTGTATCACAACAAAATAAATTCCAATCATACAACAAAAGGCCTGTTGGCATAAAGTTTACAGTCCTTGCAGATAAAAGCACCATCAGATGTATAGAAGCATAGATCATTTGACCTGAGTGCTAATGTTTCAGGCTGTAGAATCTAATGGAGCAGCATGATCTTCCCCTTTTTTTCCGCCATTGCTCTTGAACAACGAAGCAAATGTCTGATAGTCTGGTTTCAAAACCATTCATATCTTGACGACATTTGTCAACCACTATTCTTGTTTCCGAAACGACATCCATTAGGGATTGGAATTGTGTCTGGAGCACAGATATATCACTCTGTCTAGCCGGAAGATTTTGTTCAGTAGGCGATTTGGACGAGGTTACCTTGACAACCAACCCAGAATTACGAAGGAAGGTGCTTTTTACACTGTTAGTGGAGAGATACTAATGCACTGTAGCAAGAGGTGACATTGTGCCTGTGGTAGCCTTGTCACCTTCAGGTGGTTGTGGCTGTTCAATCATCCATAGCTTGCTGAAAGTTTGAACTTGTAGACTAGTATACCAGATAAGTTACTAATGAGACAAAAACAAACAAAGTAGGTTTCACGTTTATACATAACTTATTTTAGTGAACTACCGTAATACATTAGCATGTATTGTAGTGCCAACTACATAATAAAATCACTTTCGGAACATATGTCCATGTAGCATGCCTACTGTATTGTTTATTTCCTCACATTCATTGAAATCTAAGGATAAAGAGACATGGTTTAAAGTAGGATGAACATAGTATGACATCATTCATATCACAGGAAAACAAATATAAAACAAATATGCTATTGTATCATTGTGTGCGCACGTGAACGTCACAACTAGATTACAGATCAAGACCAAAAGAATATGTAAACCATGTAAGGTGAAATGATACGTTAAGACAACTGTGTACAAAAGTGAACAGAGTAACTGACATTAGCTGCAAACCAAGCAGTTAAATGAACACATCATAGTACCAATCAGTGCAAAGGCAGGAGGAGTAAGGACTTACAACAACGGCTTGAACTATTGTGCTCATGCCCTTCATCTTGCTGGTGTGGCAATCCTTGAAGATTTGCACTGCATTCGGTTCAGGTTCTTTTTGGTTCGCACGGTCTTTCCTTTGTATTTGGAACAAGTCAATATAGATATGATAATATGGCACATAAAAAAGAAGGAACTAGCAGCTATTTACAAGAGCCTCGCAGTGTGCAATATAGCTACGAGATCCTATTGTCTGTTGGAATTTCACTTTAGAACGGTTGGTCTTGTTCTTCAAACAGTTAGCCTAGAAGAAGATACACTTGTAAGGAACATACATAAATACAAGTTCAATATGTGGTCTGATCAAATACATATACCCTACCTGATACTTTGGATCATACCAGTGTCTAACAAGGGCTGTCCATTCTTCATCTGTAATATATTCCACTGGAGATGTTTGGGCGATTTCATTGTTAGCCTTGCCTTCAAAGTGAGATTTGCTAAGGTGGTACTGATATAGTCACAGAGCAGACTGAAAAACATGAGTGCATGCTTGTTTAGTTGCATCATCTTTCGGATCTAACTTGAACCTCATCTGTTGAAAAAAGAATGTGAGTCTTATTAGGAGGAAGCTAGAAAGTATGGTACGGAGCAAGACAATATTATAAATTGCGATGAATAACATTACTTACGGATAAATGGTCAAGGAAGGTGTTAAACCGGGTATTGTCTTTCTCATTCCTGTACTAGATCCACGCTGGGAGGATACATGCATGACACCTAACAGCAATGGCTGCCTATGATACTAACTTGGTTGACTCTGTAGCATCACGTGGCTTTTTTAAACCTGCCTCAAAATGGATCTCCATTCTTCCTCCTTTAGATTTTGTTAATCTGTCAAGCATTATCCTTGATGTCTGTTTCCGCTTTCACCGTGGTGCTAGTTAACGAATATGGAAAGTGTTAGTGCGCATCAAACCGTGAGAGTACATATAAAGGAGCATGCAACTGCAACTTGACTCGGTCAGGTACCATCTTGGTGTTGATGCTCATGAGGTTCATCTGACCTTGCCAAGTCTTGTTGTGTCAGCAGTGCTTCAGAAGTAGTGGTAGGTGTGAAGGCAGCTTGGGAACTGGTCAGTTCCGGAGCAAACGAACGAGCAACTCGTTGAGATGCTGGTATAGTTGAAGCGGATGCTGTAGCTGGTGGAGCAGGTGATACTGTGTTTGTAGATTTAGCCAGTGGACTTGGACCTTCTACTGCACTATAAGTACCAGCAGAATCTCGAGGGCAGATCCTTTTCCGTTTCACCCGACGAGTAACACCATTCCCTACTATATTTGTTCCTTGCTCTTTTTTTGACTTTGCCATGTCAAGCCGTACCCACAACACAAAAGAACAAAATCACTCTTCAGAAGTCATTGATGCATAATACAGACAAGCAATACTTTGATGTAAGACAACTGTATGAGGATGGAATATGTAAGAAAAACAGGACGACATGACATATTCACAACTATGATGTGTAAACTAAGCAGAAGGATTTTCAAGAAAATAGAAGTAATGCAAGCTAGACACCATATGAAAGATACAACCAATATCACTCTATCAAGTTAAAAGTGTCTTGTCATAAGTGGCATTTCGAAAAATTAGAAGTAGTACAACATAGAAATCAATGCAAGATGCAACCACTATCAAACTGCCATGTTAAAAGCGTCCAATCATGAGTGACTAATGCGGGATACACAAAAACAATACTTTGATGTAAGAACATGGTATGATTGATAGATGCAGTGTATTCTAGACACAGAAAGACATGTCATATGCACATGTATAACATATAAACTTAGCAAGTGAAATTTAATCAAAATAGAAGAAATATAGGCTAGACAACATATGCAACATGAAACCAATTATCACACTGTCAACTTAGAGCAAGCACCTGCGATGGTGGAGTACGTGAGATGAACTCATCATGTAGACTTGGGACTTCAACTTCATTAGTAGTAGTGGCAAATCTAGAGAGTCTCTGTTTGCGTCCGTCCGGAGGACCTCCAACATCCCCTAACACTCTTTTCCTTCCTATTTTCTGATATTGCCTTATGAAGTCAAAACCACAAGAAGATGAATAAAATTAGCTCTTCATAACTGGTTGATGCATGATACAAACGAACACTACTTTGATGTAAGGCAAGCGCAGGATAGTAGGATGGAGTATATACAAAAAAGACAACATTGCATATTCACACATACGGTAGGAGGATGGAATATGTATGAAAAACAGTAAGCAAAAGGCATTTCAACAAAATTAAAAGAAATGAAAGCTAGGCACCATATGAACATGCAACCAATATCACTCTATCAGGTAAAAAGTGTCTCGTCGTAAGTGCCATTTCAAGAAATTGGAAGTAGTACAAGCTAGAGGACAATGCAAGATGCAACCTACATCACACTCCCAAGTTAAATGTGTCTTATGGGTAAGTGATCGTTGTAGGTATAAGCTATAAGCTACGCAGATGCAATTCAACAAAATCAGAAGCAATACAAACTAGACATCATACGGAACACGCAACCACATATAACAGTTCCAAGTTGGAGCAAGCACCTATGATGGTGGAGTAGGGGAGATGTGCTCATCATCTACACGTATGTTCTAGAAACAGGAACAAGTGTCATATTCACAGGCATTATGTGTAAAGTAAGCAGATGCAATTCAACAAAGTTAGAAGCAATACAAGCTAGACATCATACGCAACATGCAACCACATATAATAGTGCCAAGTTAGAGCAAGCACCTGTGATGGTGGAGTAGGGGAGATGTGCTCATCATCTACACAGCTACGTTGATTGTCCAGCCTTGTGTTGTCTTACGAATCTTGTTGGGAGGATGTCGGAGTAGAATCCGTAGAGACCCTCTGTTTGAGTTGCTCCGAAGGACCACCATCATCCACTGCCGGACTAATTTCCTTCAGCTGTATTGATTTTGCATTGTGAAGTCAAACCGATAAGAAAAAGGAATAAGATTCGCTCTTCAGAACTCATTCATGCATGATACCGACGAACATTACTCGGATGAAAGGCAAACATATGATACGAGGATGGAATATGTACGAAAAACAGGACGGCGTGACATATTCACACCTATGATGTGGTAACTAAGCATAAGGCATTTCAACAAATTAGAAGCACTCCAAGCTAGGCACCATATGAAAGGTGCAACCAATATCACTCTGCCAAGTTCAATCTGTCTGGCGTTTCAAAAAATTAGAAGTGGTACATGCTAGAAATCATATGCAAGACACAACCAATATCACAGTGGCGACTTATCGGTGCCTTATCATAAGTGACTGATGCGGGATATGCAAGAACAGTAGTCTTATGTAAGAACATGGTGTGATCAGATATAGTATGTTCTAGAAACAAGAACACATGTCATATTCACAGGCATTATGTGTAAAGTAAGCAGATGCAATTCAACAAAGTTAGAAGCAATACACGCTAGACATCATACGCAACATGCAACCACATATAATAGTGCCAAGTTAGAGCAAGCACCTGTGATGGTGGGGTAGAGGAGATGTGCTCATCATCTACATAGCTACGTTGACTGTCTAGCCTTGCATTATCTTGCGAATCTTGTTGGGAGGATGGCGGAGTAGAATATGTGGAGACCCTTCATTTTAGTTGCTCGGAAGGACCACCATCATCCAATGCCTTACCAATTTCCTTCCGCTTTATTGATTTTGCATTGTGAGGTCAAACCAACAAGAAAAAGGAATAAAATTCGCTCTTCAGAACTCATTCATGCATGACACTGATGAACACTACTCTGATGAAAGGCAAAGTCATGATACAAGGATGGAATATGTACGAAAAACTGGACGGCTTGACATATTCACACCTATCATGTGGTAACTAAGCAGAAGGAACTTCAACAAATTAGAAGCACTACAAGCTAGACACCATATGGAAGGTGCAATCAATACCACTCTGCCAAGTTAAAACTGTCTCGTCATAGGTGGCGTTCATCAAACTAGAAGCACTACATGCTAGAAATCATATTCAAGACGCAAACCAATATCACACTACCAACTTAAAGGTGTCCCGTCATAAGTGACTGATGCAGGATACACAAGAAGAGTAGTTTCATGTAAGAACATGGTGTGATAGACATATATAGTATGTACCAACAACAGGAAAGCGTGTCATATTCACACGTATCATGTGTAAGCTAAGCAGATGCAGTTTACACTAATTAGGAGCAATACAAGCTAGACACCATATGCAACATGCAACAAGATATCACACTACCAAGTTAGAGCAAGCACCTTGGATGGTGGAGTAGGGGAGCGGAGACTTGGAACTTGTAATGCACCAGCAGTACAAGGAGAATCCGTATAGATGCTCCATTTACGTTGCTGCAGAGGACCACCATCATCGCCTTCCTTACTCTTTTCCTTCCTCTTTTTTGATTTTGCCTTGTCAAGTCAAACCCACAATAAAAAGGAATAAAATTTGTTCTTCAGAACTCATTGATGCATGATACTGACAAATACTACTTTCATGTAAGGCAGCCGCATGATAGGAGGATGGAATATGTATGAAAAACAGGACGTCATGACATATTGACATGTATGATGTATAAAGTGTAAACTAAGCACAAGGTGTTTGAACTAGTTAGAAGCAATGCAAGCTAGACACCATATGAAAGATGAAACCAATATCACTCTGCCAAATTAAAAGGGTGGCCTAACAAATGTATTTGACCAAATTAGAAGCAATACATGGCAACAAGCTAGAAATAATATGCAATATGCAACGAATAAAGGTGTCTCATCGTAAGTGATTGATGCAGGATATAGAAGAGAGGTAGTTTCATGTAAGAACATGGTTAACACATAGATGTAGTGTGTACCAAAAATAGGAAGGCATGTCATATTCACAGGTATAATGTGTAAACTAAGCAGATGCAATTTACCCTAATTAGAAGCATTACAAGCTAGACACCGTATGCACCATGCAACCACATATCACACTGCGAAGTCAGAGCAAGCACCTGCGATGGTGGTGAGGGAGTCCTGGATTAGGGGGTCTCCGGACAGCCGGACTATATCCTTTGGCCAGACTGTTGGACTATGAAGATACAAGACTGAAGACTTCGTCTCGTGTCCGGATGGGACTCTACTTGGCGTGGAAGGCAAGCTAGGCAGTACGGATATGGATATCTCCTCCTTTGTAACCGACCTTGTGTAACCCTAACCCTCTCCGGTGTCTATATAAACTGGAGGGTTTTAGTCCGTAGGACAAAAAAACAATCATACCATAGGCTAGCTTCTAGGGTTTAGCCTCTCCAATCTCGTGGTAGATCAACTCTTGTAATACTCATATCATCAAGAATAAATCAAGCAGGACGTAGGGTTTTACCTCCATCAAGAGGGCCCGAACCTGGGTAAAACATCATGTCCCCTGCCTCCTGTTACCATCCGCCTTAGCCGCACAGTTAGGGGCAGAAGCCGACGACTAGCCATCTCTCAGATTTGAGAAATAGCCGAACAGAAGGTAATATTTTGAATTCAAACAAGTGTTGCATAGCGCATATGAACAAGTTTTCATAAATACAGGATTACACGAGCGAATTTACTCGAATATTATATCTTTCGTACACTCGTCCGCTACGAGACGAGCACCCTTCAGGACACCCTCATAGTACATCTCGGGGTGGCGATGCTGCTTGCCCTCCGGCGGCCCTTCCTTAATCAGCTTCACGGCGTCCAGCTTGGCCCATTGCACCTTCACACAGGCGAAAGCCCGGCGTGCACCTTCGATGCAGACGGACCGCTTGATGACTTCCAGCCATGGGCAGGCATCCACAAGCCGCCTCACCAGGCCGAAGTAGCTATTGGGAAGGGCGTCGCCATGCCACATGCGGACTATAAACCCTTCATGGCCTGTTCGGCCGCCTTGTGCAGCTCGACCAGTTGCTTCACCTGGTCGCTCAGAGGCATCGGGTGTTCGGTCCCAGTATACTGAGATCAGAACAACTTCTCCGTTGAGCTTCCCTCCTCGACCTGGTAAAACTGTGCGGCATCTGACATGCTGCGGGGCAAATCTGCGAATGCTCCTGGAGAGCTCCGGATTCGGGTAAGTAACATGTAATTTACTTTCACATGCTTGCTTTGCATATAGAATGCCTTACCTGCCGCTATCTTCTTCATCGCATCAATCTCCTGGAGGGCCTTTTGGGCTTCGGCCTTGGCATTCTTTGCGCTCTCAAGGGCCGCGGCAAGCTCGGACTCTCGCGTCTTCAAGTCAAGCTCCAACGCCTCGTGCTTCGTCACGAGAGCGTGGAGCTCTTGCTGCACCTCGCCCACCCGTGCCTCATGCCTTTCCCACTCGGTGCGCTCCTTGGACGCTTTGTTTTCGGCCTCGGATAGCGCTTGCTTCAGGGTCGCCACCTCGGTCGTGGCCCCTGGCAAATTTATGATGATCCTATCATTTTGCAATCGCATTCTCTTTATACATATCCATAGACTAGGTATTACTTACCTTTGTTCTCATCGAGCTGCCTCTTGGCAAGGCCGAGCTCGTCCTTGGACCCTTTAAGGTCCTGCTTCATTGCGGCGACCTCCGCAGTTAGTGCGGCAGAGGCCAGCAGCGAAGCCTGCATACGCATATAGACATACTTATATTAGACTCCTGCGATAGTGTTTGATCCTCTGTTTGGATTTTCTTTGTGAACAACGAACAGAGCATCAGGGGCTACTGTCTATGCGGTAATATTTTTCCCATATTTCAAAAACTTACCTCAAAGCCTGTTAGAAGGCTGGCACAGGCTTCAGTCAGTCCGCTCTTGGTGGACTATACCTTATGGACCACCGCACTCATAATAGTGCGGTGCTCCTCGTCGATGGAAGCGCTACAAAGCGCTCCCAGCAGATTGTCCAGTGCCTCTGGATGGACAGAGGTCACCGGCACAGGCGCATTGCTCCTCTTGGAAGGAGGCCGCCTGCCCGAGTTTGGAACCACTGGAGGTTCCGGCGTGGTGTTCGGCTGAGGGCCGAACTTGGAGCCCTCGGGGGCCTTGTTCACTCTGCTCTCGGAGTCCGGAAGGTCGCCTTGAGGCGCCTTCGGGACTGTCTCCCCTTGACCTGGTGCCTCTTGAGACAACACCTCGGCGTTGTCCATAGGGAAAGGGGAGGTGGCGGTCGGAAGTGGATCGCTATCCATATCTGACGAGTCCAGGGAGCCGTCCAACAAGGATACGTCGATACGGGCTCGGGGCGGTCTGCATAATCACGATTCGGCGTTAGGAGAAGTAGTGCGACAAAGGAATGCTATGAGCTACTCTGGTATCCAAATACTTACGACTTCGCCAGGGGTTGGCCCTGGGCAACCACTCGTCTTCGCCTTCGGCGGCGGTGGTGGAACTGTCCGGAAGGAGAGTCCTTCCCTTCTTGGACCCTTCGCCCCCAGTTGGGGCGGCCTTCCTTTTCTTGTCTCCCCCGACTGGAGGGGGAGCGTCTTCATCTTCCTCCTCGTCTTCATGGGAGGAGTGCGCCGAGGAGTCCTCGGACGATGAGTCCGATATCACCTGGCGCCGGGAACTCTTTCGGGTTCCCTTGGCCTTCTTGGTCTTCTCCGGCACCTTGTAAGGAGCCGGAGTCAGCATCTCTGTCAGGAGAGCGTCCGCAGTGTCTTCGGGCAGAGGGGCCGGACACCCCGACGTCTCCACCCAGTCCTGTCAAAGGTATGGAGCTCAACCCCCGCACTTGATTAAGCTAGGGGAAATAAATATCCTACTGGATGCATAGAACTCACCGAACGCGCTAGGCGCTTTGCGCTTAGCCCGCGGTCCTCGGTGAGAGAGGGAGGGACCTCTGCGCCCTTGAACACCACCCTCCAGACGTCCTTGTGCGTCGTATGAAGAGCTCGCTCAGAGTCTGGTGCTGGGCCGGGTCGAACTCCCACAAGTTAAAATCCCGTTGTTGACACAGGAGGATCCGGTGGATGAGCATGACCTGGACTATGTTGACAAGCTTGAGCTTCTTGCTTTCCATACTCCGGATACATTTCTAGAGTCCATCCAGCTCCACCGATGAACCCCACGACAAGCCCTTCTCTTTCCAAGAAGTGAGCCGTGTAGGGAATCCGGATCGAAACTCGGGGGCCGCCTCCCATTTGGTGTCACGTGGCTCGGTGATGTAGAACCAGGCCGATTGCCACCCCTTTATGGTCTCCACGAAGGAGCCCTCAAGCCATGTGACATTGGGCATCTTGCCCACCATGGCTCCGCCGCGTTCTGCTTGTTGGCCTCCCACTACCTTCGGCTTGATGTTAAAGGTCTTCAGCCACAGGCCGAAGTGGGGTCGGACGCGGAGGAAAGCCTCATAGACGATGATGAACACCGAAATGTTGAGGATGAAGTTCGGGGCCAGATCATGAAAGTCCAGCCCGTAGTAGAACATGAGACCACAGACGAATGGATGAAGGGGAAACCCCAGTCCATGGAGGAAGTGGTGGAGGAAAACTACCCTCTCATGAGGTTCCGGGGTAGGAACGATCTGCCCCGCAGCGGGCAGCCGATGTGCGATATTCGCGGCTAAGTATCCAGCGCCACACAGCTTTTTGATGTGCCCCTCCATAATGGAGGAAGCCATCCATTTGCCCCCTGCTCTGGACATGTTTGGAGAAGGTTGAGGGGAAGGATGTGGACTTGGGCGTTGGAGCTCGAGTGTGCAAGAACGGATAGGCAAGGAGGAAGAAGGCGTGGGTAGAAAAAGGTTAAACCTTATCCCTTTATAAGGGCGGCCGAAGCCATGCGCCCTCACTAGCCTGGTAAAACTCGCTTATTCCCCAAGCGCCATAATCGATGGCGTGGTTGGGTTACCCACGCCCGTATTGATGAGAATCCCGTAATAAGGGGGACACGATCCCTGCTTTGACAAGACGTGTCAGGAAACTGCCTCACGTTATGTGCGGAGTTAGTTAAAGGAAACGGTTCGAATAATCACCGGGCCATGACATAACGTCATGTTGCCGAAACGTGTCAGCAGATTAGATTTGTGGAAATATTATTCTCTCTATGGTGGTATGTGGAACTTATTTTGCAGGGTCGGGCACTATCCTTGTATTCAAATTCTTCCTGGGTGTATTCGGAGGAGGAACCCGCCTTGCAATGCCAAAGACAATACTGCGCGCCGGACTCGACGTCATTGAAGCCTGGTTCAGGGGCTACTAAGGGAGTCCTGGATTAGGGGGTCTCCGGACAGCCGGACTATATCCTTTGGCCGGACTGTTGGACTATGAAGATACAAGATTAAAGACTTCGTCTCGTGTCCGGATGGGACTCTACTTGGCGTGGAAGGCAAGCTAGGCAGTACGGATATGGATATCTCCTCCTTTGTAACCGACCTTGTGTAACCCTAACCCTCTTAGGTGTCTATATAAACCGGAGGGTTTTAGTCCGCAGGACAAAAAAACAATCATACCATAGGCTAGCTTCTAGGGTTTAGCCTCTTCGATCTCGTGGTAGATCAACTCTTGTAATACTCATATCATCAAGAATAAATCAAGCAGGATGTAGGGTTTTACCTCCATCAAGAGGGCCCGAACCTGGGTAAAACATCGTTTCCCCTGCCTCCCGTTACCATCCGCCTTAGACGCACAGTTTGGGACCCCCTACCCGAGATCCGCCGGTTTTGACACCAATAGGTGGTGTAGGGGAAGTTCTGTCTTCAAGTACAGAGCTATGTTCAATATCTTCATTTAGGCTTGCTGTTTCTTGATAATCATGTGGAGAGTATGAAACTGCACTCTTTATAAGAGTAGCACGTCTCATATTAATCCACGGGCGTGGCTGTCTCATCATAAGCGATAGATGCAGGATACACAAGAACAGTAGTTTGATGTAAGAACATGGTGTGATAGGCAGATGTAGTATGTACCGAAAATAGGAAGGCGTGTCATATTCACATGTATAATGTGTAAGCTAAGGAGATGAAATTTAACAAATTAGGAGCTATAAAAGCTAGGCACCATATGCAACATGCAACCATATATCACACTGCCATGTTAGAGCAAGCACCTATGGTTGTGGAGTAGGGGAGATGAGATTTGGAACTTGCACTACAGTAGGAGTACCAGGAGAATCTGTAGAGATCATCTGTTTCGGTTGCTCCAGAGGACCACCATCATTCCGTGCCTTCGTCCTTTTAGATTTTGCATTGTCAAGTAAACATACAAGAAAAAGGAATGAAATTTGCACTTCCAAATTTGTTGATGCATGATACCAACGAACACAACTTTTATGTATGGCAACCACATTGTAGGAGGATGGAATATCTACGAAAAATGCTAAGCATAAGGCATTTCAACAAATTGGAAGCAATGCAATCTAGACACCATATGAAAGATCCAACCAAAATCACTCTACCAAGTTAGATGTGTTTCATTATAAGTGGCACTTCAACAAATTAGAGGCAATACATGTTTGAAATGATATGCAAGTTGCAACCAATATTACACTGTCAACTTGAAGGTGTCTCGTCAGAAGTGATTGATGAGGGATACACAAGAAAAGTAGTTTGATGTAAGAACATAGTTAATAGAAAGATGTAGTATGTACCAAAATCAGGAAGGCATGTCATATTCACATGTATAATGTGTTAACTAAGCAGATGCAATTTACCCTAATTAGAAGCATTACAAGGCAGACACCATATGCAACATGCAACCACATATCACACTGCCAAGTAAGAGCAAGCACCTACGGTGGTGGTGTGGGGGAGTTGCGGTCATCAACTAGAGAGCTACATTGACTATCTTCATTTAGCATTGCTATTTCTTGAGAATCATGTGGGGAGGATGACACTGCACTCTTTAAATGAGTAGTGCGTCTCACAGTAACCCGCCGGGGTGACTGTCTCATCATAAGTGATTGATGAGGGATACAAAAGTTCATTAGTTTGATGTACGAACATGATTAATAGACATATGTAGTATGTATCAAAAATAGGAAGGCATGTCATTATCAAAGGTATACTGTGTAAAGTAAGCAGATGCCAAATTGGAAGCAATACAAGCTAGACACCATATGCAACATGCAACCACATTTGACAGCGCGAAGTTAAAGCAAACACTTGGGATGGTTGTGTGTGGCAATTAAGATCATCAACTGCAGAGATATGTTTACCGTCTCCATCTGGTGACACTACACCCTTTTGAGCGCAGAAATGCTTAGTGCTTATCTTTGAATTACACTGGAGCGACTTCTGTCTTTTCTTTTTTGTATTCATCAACACTGCGTCAGAGTATGAAATACCCATGCATAAAAACAATAGTGTGAGCATGGGTGAAGTGTGTGCACAAGTAGTACAGTGTAAAGGTAGCAGATAACAGGCCGGTGAGAAATAAATGACGGGAGACATATGATAGCTCTACAACATGCATGGCACATGAAATTAATAGATTCTAGGATTTTGAAATATGAGCACGGGGATGGCTGGGAAATGCAGATGCTCCTCCAGCACACCACAAGGTGTGGTCCTATGAAAATAATAGTTGACTGAAAACAAATAGCCAGTCCATTTTTTCTGCACCGTTTGATGTACAAAGAGCGGGCAAATCGCCTTCATCTACCTCCAGCCAGTCAGTGTTACGATATTCCTCGAAATGCTAGCAACCACCGGCCCATTCCCCTGCCTCCGCCCTCCCCTCGACCTCACCGCACCGCCGTGCTTGGCACCGCCCCCGGCCATCCCTTCAAGCCTCGCTGACCTCCAGATCGGGCGCAAGCAGCTCCTGCGCCCCACACCCCTATGATAAACACCGATGTGCCGCTTTCCCAGTGAACAGCCGGACTAGGTGCTCCGTGCTCCTAAGCGGGTGCAGCTTCTTTTAATTGTGATTCAATTGACCCTAAATTGAAATCCAGGCGGGCTACTGACCTCTAGCCAAGGTGAAATAGTAAATGGGAGGAAACCTTGTGGATTTAGTATCATGAAGAAGATGCAGTAAGAAGCACTCAACTAGTTTCTTTCGCGGCATGAATACAGTGTGAGAAGAGACGTAAGGGTTGCATGAATAAGGGAAGAGGAGTACCTCTTTCTGCTGGCAGTGCTGTGTCCTTCTGTTTTTCCAACGATCTTCGTGGTTCACTGGAAACGAGAAGGTGTGGAGGACGGTGGAGCCTTGGAAGAACCCATGGACAAGTTGTTGAGTGTGGTGCGATGGCCGTCTGTCGGTGGCGGGGAACCAGATCCGAGGTGGCGAACGACGGTGTAGCGGGAACAACTCCGGTGTGGTGGACGGTTGCAACAGTGGAGCGGTAGCGGTGAGGCGCAGGACGGCGTGGTCGAAGTGGTCTTGGTATGGCGCACATTAGCGTCGGCGTCGTGGAGGCAGCTCTGCCTCAGCTTCAGCTGCTAAGTCCTTGAGGGCATTGCGGTTGCGGTTGCGTTGGACGACGAAGTCAAGGTACCGGCTCTGGCGTGATGGAGGAGGGCGGCGGTGGATTGGGCGCGATGGGGTGGAGGACGGAGGAGGCTGGGGTTTCGCGGCTGGTGGAGAGGGCTTTTTGGCGCCCACAGAGTATGAATGGGAAAACAGAGGGAGGGGGAACTAAGGGGAACAATGTTTTGGTTTGGGACACGCTTGTTTGAAATTTGGGGAAAGTTACAAACTTTGCCTCATCTAAAATTTCGTACATATTGCGGGTTGGGGTAGGACAGTAATCTCAGGTGTCCCAAATGGTGGCCGGGATAGATTTCGGACGAGCGCATGGGTGTTTAGGCGCCCACGGCGTATGAATGCTTCTCGGAGGCTGTTGAGACAGGCGTCTTAGTGAAGTTACAAACCTACCCCGGTTTAGACCTTTGGACATTGGGCTGATAGACTACACGAGCCAGAGTCAGGACAATAATTTCCTACCACCAAACATTAGTCTCGCGCGGTTTTGGGTGACCAGAGGCTTATTTGGCGCTTTGTTTAATATTTGGGAGAAGAAGCATTAACGTTTTCGGGTCTCTTGAATTGAAATTTCAGGATTTGTCAAACTTCACAAATCTTTACTCTTGAAAATCCTAAAACTACGACTATTTTGGAATGGAGGGGGCACATTTGAATATACATTGTACATGAGTATATATTAAAAAATATGCAACTTACCTCAGTTCATGCATGGTTCCAGATATAATCTCCTTGGTTGCAAAAAAATAGTTAGACATGCGTATGAATATATAGCATGTTCAAACGCACAACAAAGATTGATGCCCCCTTTTAGATTTGATTTACAAATACCATTATCTCGGATTCAAATAGATGAATGCACTTCCTATGAATTCAAATATTCGAAACCTCCTTTATGTTGAATTCAACATGTATTCTATTTCGTAGCTAGCAATTTGGAATGTATCCATGTAAGTGACAAATGTATAAAGTGCTTCACACTAACAACATGGAGTGCACTAATTAATGTTTATATATGAATTGCAAAAGCAATGCATTGCCTGTATTTCAAACCGCTCTCACTCTATGGATCAATAATACGAAATAAACATATGCACATGCTAGAATTCAATAGAGTATGGGTGTCTGATAGACCGATTTTCATTCATACGCAAATTGCAAAATTCATGATCTCATCCAAAAATAATAATGCCATTTATATTTCAATTTAATGCGTAGAACCGCCTTTTACACGTAGATGCACTATGCCCCGGTCCGTTCTCACACACACGCTATATTCTCTCTATCTAATGCATAAGTGCACACACTTTATATACATCGGCATTTCTCTTTCACACATGCTCACAATCTCTCTCTGGGGGTCGGGGTGTGTCACGCACACACTCTCTCTATATCTCCCTCTCTCTTTTTGACTACTATGTACCACACTTTTCACTAATCTCAGTTGGAAAACACTATTTCTCTCACATGCATATATACACACGCACGGTCTCTACTATCCCTCTATACGCACATATATGTGCCTACGTGTCTCCCGCATGCACATTATCTTTAGGATTCTCTCGCACACATTGCCCCCCAGGCACACCCCTCTCTTAGTAATTGGCAGATATGGTTCCATCAGATCATTCGGTAGGATATCCCTAACTGTTAGGCTGGATGATAATACAAGGCAAAGTTTTACCCAAGTCCGGACCCTTGTAGTTGAGGAAAAAGCCTACTCCTGGTATTGTATATTAGTGATAGGGGTGTGTACAATGTACACGTGAATACCAGGCATTGTGCGTGTGTGTATACTATCGACGAACTAGCCCCCGGGCTTTTATAACATACTCGGGGCCTAGGGTTAGAAATCATATATAGTCGGCTTATCACCAGTGGGGATAGAGTCCTTCACGACTCTGGTAGCTTCGTGTTGTACGCCGAGTCCTCCACATGGGTCTTCGTATAATGCGCCTCGGTCCAACCTATGTGGCGTAGGATGGAAACGACCCATGAGTCCTCATGTTGACCCACCACAACTAGAAATGATGTGCCCACCCCAACTAGAAATGATGTGCCCACCACACCACACATGCAATTGGCCACTAAGAAAATAAGCATATACAATAGTACAATGTTATACATGAAACTTAATTGCATGGTGCATCCAAAAATATTTGTTCTGCATTGTGAATGTTTATATTTTCTCCTAAAATATTAGTCACGGGAAAGAGAAATGAAGGGCATATCTCTCCTTGTCTCCACCGGACACCCCCTCTTTCTACACCACTTTCACGTACGCACACAAACTATCTCTCGGCCCTCTAAAAGTATGGATGCCCCTGACACATTCACGCGTGACGATCATTGTATTTCAAGCGAAAGCACTATACGGTCACTGGACTTCAGAATAAGATCAATACGGTCATCGTATACATTCTCGTGGTGATCATACGCTATCTAGCTCATGATATGTTCCGTATTTTGTTGATGACACTGACTGACATTGTATTTGATGCGTGCTCCGTATTTTGTTGACGACACTTACGGTCATTGTATTTGAAGCGAAAGCACGATATGGTCACTAGACTTCAGAATAAGCTCATCACGGTCACCACATACATTTTGTGGTGCTAACCAACCTGTGGTTGGATGGTTAGGAGGACAGTGGTTTCTCAAGCCCACCAGGGTTAAAATCCTGGTGCTCACATTTATCCTGGGTTAATTTTAGTATTTTCCGGCGATGTGCGTTCAGTGAGAGGAGACGTTCCACTCGACTACGAGGCACCTACGGTGACTTCGTAAAATATCAAGATCATATGCTGACTCACTCTCTCGAAGGTGCTCATAGGGGTAGGTTCTGCGTGTGCACGCTTATAGCAGTGAGTGCTTGCGCGTATATATGAGCGCTTGCGTCTGTACCGTGTTAAAAAAATACATGTCATGATTATACGGTCGCTGGCTCACCTGTACAACTCCGTATTTTGTTGATGACACAGTCAATTGACCAGTCAAACGTTCCACGTGGCGCAACCAGTGTTGCACCATCGAGGCGCGTACGTGGGGCCCACCTGTTAGCGTGCATATGGAAGAAAGAAATGGTAGTTTGAGTCTACACTGTGTTACTAAAATACATTTTAGGGTGACCATATGGTCACTGGCTCACCATACAACTCCATAATTTGTTGATGACATGATCAATTGACCAGTCAAATTGTCCACATTCAGCAGCGCACATTACCATAGGGCCCACCCATCAGTGCGTATATGAAGGTCAGAAATGGTAATAAATTAGAGGTTGGTGGGGATTTGAAGTCGCGAGACCTATGATTGGCAGTCGCCGGCGGTGGGGGGCGCGGTGATTGGGCGGTGGCATGCGGATCGGTGAAGAAAAAGCTCGGCACGTG
>NC_041392.1:426529447-426562958 GCF_002162155.2 Triticum dicoccoides | reverse complement strand
GGGGGGGGGGCTAGAGGGATGGTCGGGTCGGCGTCGGACCGGCGGTAGGGAGTGGTTTAGGGGCGGGCGGGGCGGTGCGGGCCGGCCGCGGGCGATGGAGGCCAGCAGTTCGGCCGGTGGTGGCTGGCGGCTTAGGGGGTGGAGGTTGAAGATAAACTGTACGCCCTTGATTTCATATCCAATGGCTGAAAAATCGACTCACCAGAGATGAAAAAGTCAGTCGACTGACATGTATCCTCACCCCGCATGTACACATGCACGCACGCAACACTCACACGAACACAGACACACATGCAGGCATGCAACACTGACACGTACACATAGTGAACATACGCACGCATGCAGGTGTGCAACACTGACACATACACATGCACTCACGAACACATGCACATATGCACACATGCATGCAACACTGAAATGTACACATGCACGCACGCAACACTCGCACGCCTGCATGCACACATCACACGATGCAAGACACACGCTCAACCTATACGTGCATGCACCCTTTGTTAAGGACACGGATTGTTACATGTATTAATCAATCTTATCTGTGATAAGTAGAACATTGATGTTTGTAGTGGTCTTTATGAATCACAATGTATCGAACGGGCTATCAACATATATATGAAAATTTTAAAATTCTCTTACATTATATAGTAGGCTTATCTACATGAAATAGATGACTTCACACTCAATGAACAATCATCGGTTTATGAAATGCCCGCATCTGACCGTCCTGGCCCACCAAAAGTTCCTCTGCCGTGCGCTGCCTGCGTTGGGTCACTGACATGCAGGTCATGTACCCAAAGAGCCCACACGTCAGTGGAAGAACGCTGTGGTGTCATACGTCATAGTCGAGGGCGCCACTCGCTGCACGCCCGGCTGAACACGCCTCCTTGCTGCATTCAAACGCCTCCATAAAACTCGTGTGGAAGACGAGAAACCCACTCTGGACACATGTCCGTTCATGACCGGGCCGGCATTAAACGCAACGCCGGCCGAGCTCCTCCCGTCCACCGTCTATTTAATCTCCTATTTAAACGGGGCCAGACGCCGGCCAAGAATCGCACACCTCAGCCGCTCCCCTATCTCCTCCCTCACCATTTTGTCCACTCTTACAATGGCTTACGAAGAGTAGTTATCCCACATCCAAACCGGCTGGGTGGCCTGCCGAGCCCGCCGGATACGAGCTATGCAGCTCGCTGATCCACCTCCCTCCCCTCGCCCCACGGAGCGAGTTGTCTCCCCAAGCTGGCGCGCGGTTTAGCAACTCGCCGCTCTAGGCCAGCTCAACGAGGAGCGGTGCACGGGCATCATCGCTGCCGTCCACGTCGCCGCCTCGTACCGCGCCTCCCGTGTCTGCGACCGGGTCTCCCGTTTCTGTGGTCGAGACTCCCATGCCGGCAGCCGTGCCATGCAAGTAGAGGCAGAAGGCGGGTGCGTCGAGAGAGACGAGTCGGTGGCCAGCGCCTCTGTGTCCGCCGCCATCATCGAGAAGTAGAACACGGAAGGCTGTTACCGCTTGGGTCCCATGAAGGCCACCGCGAAGGCGACACCGGCTAAACAGCAGGTGTCTTGCCGGATCCTTTTGTTGCAAGGACCTTCGTTGACCCTGCATGGGCTCCATGGAATCGGAGAAGCCCCCTTCCACCTCCATCTTGGGCATCAGCCAACGATATCAGTTGGGAAGTGGGTAAGCGAGCCGTCCTTTCCGCTGAAGCATATACCTCCGAGGCTCCGACAGTCCGGTGATCATGCTACCAGACATGAGGAACACAAATAGATCGACGGGCGACCATTTAGGCCAGGTATTATATACCTGTGATGTCCAGAACTAGCATTGCTTAGTTGATTTGAATGTAATGAAATCCGTCATGTTTGTATGAAAATCCGGTATTTTATATGAATTCTGTCATTGTTTATAGGAAATATCAATGTGTTTGCATGAATTTTGTCCAGTTGGTTGAGTTGATGTCAGAATGTGTGTGGCTACGGTTGGATGGCGTAATTTGCGGGTCGCCGGTCGGTCTATGGCCGGCTCGGTGATGTCTACTACACAACCTTCTTCTTGTAGACATTGTTGGGCCTCCAAGTGCAGAGGTTTGTAGGACAGTAGCAAATTTCCCTCAAGTGGATGACCTAAGGTTTATCAATCCGTGGGAGGCGTAGGATGAAGATGGTCTCTCTCAAGCAACCCTGCAACCAAATAATAAAGAGTCTCTTGTGTCCCCAACACACCCAATACAATGGTAAATTGTATAGGTGCACTAGTTCGATGAAGAGATGGTGATACAAGTGCAATATGGATAGTAGATAAAGGTTTTTGTAATATGAAAATATAAAAACAGCAAGGTAGCAAGTGATAAAAGTGAGCGTAAACGGTATTGCAATGCTAGGAAATAAGGCCTACGGTTCATACTTTCACTAGTGCAAGTTCTCTTAACAATAATAACATAATTGGATCATATAACTATCCCTCAACATGCAACAAAGAGTCACTCCAAAGTCACTAATAGCGGAGAACAAACGAAGAGATTATGGTAGGGTACGAAACCACCTCAAAGTTATCCTTTCTGATCCATCTATTCAAGAGTCCGTAGTAAAATAACACGAAGCTATTCTCTCCGTTCAATCTATCATAGAGTTCGTACTAGAATAACACCTTAAGACACAAATCAACCAAAACCCTAATGTCACCTAGATACTCCAATGTCACCTCAAGTATCCATGGGTATGATTATACGATATGCATCACACAATCTCATATTCATCTATTCAACCAACACAAAGAACTTCAAAGAGTGCCCCAAAGTTTCTACCGGAGAGTCAAGACGAAAACGTGTGCCAACCCGTATGCATAAGTTCACGAGGTCACGGAACTCGCAAGTTGATCAAAAAAACATACATCAACTGGATCACGTGATATCCCATTGTCACCACAGATAAGCACATGCAAGACATACATCAAGTGTTCTCAAATCCTTAAAGACTCAATCCGATAAGATAACTTCCACGGGAAAACTCAATTCATCACAAGAAAGTAGAGGGGGAGAAACATCATAAGATCCAAATATAATAGCAAAGCTCGCGATACATCAAGATTGTGCCGACTCAAGAACACGAGAGAGAGAGAGAGAGATCAAACACATAGCTACTGGTACATACCCTCAGCCCCGAGGGTGAACTACTCCCTCCTCGTCATGGAGAGCGCCGGGATGATGCATATGACCACCGGAGAGGGATTCCCCCCTTTGGCATGGTTCCAGAACGGGTCTAGATTGGTTTTCGGTGGCTACCGAGGCTTCTGGCGGTGGAACTCCCGATCTCGGTTTCTTTCTGGAAGTTTTGGGTTATATAAGAGGTGTTGGAGTCGGGAACAAGGCAGGGGGGTCTCCGGGCTGCCCACGAGGCAGGGGGCGCGCCCAGGGGGGTGGGCGCACCCCCACCCTCGTGGGCATCCCGAGACTCTTCTGGCCCAACTCTTTTACTCCATATCCTTCTTCTGGTCCAAAAATAAGCTCCGTGAAGTTTCAGGTCAATTGGACTCTGTTTGGTTTTCCTTTTCTATGATACTCAAAACAAGGAAAAAATAGAAACTGGCACTGGGCTCTAGGTTAATAGGTTAGTCCCAAAAATCATATAAAATAGCATATAAATGCATATAAAACATCCAAGGTTGATAATATAATAGCATGGAACAATAAAAAATTATAGATACGTTGGAAACGTATCAAGCATCCCCAAGCTTAATTCCTGCTCGTCCTCGAGTAGGTGAATGATAAAAACAGAATTTTTGATGTGGAATGCTTTCTAGCATGTTCTTGAATGTATTTTTATCTATTGTGGCATGAATGTTCAAATCTAAAAGATTCAAGATAAAAGTTTATTGTTGACATAAAAATAGTAATACTCCTATTATGCTAATCAAGCAATTATATCTTATCAAAATAACATAGCCAAAGAAAACTTATCCCTAGAAAATCATATAGTTTGGCCATGCTTCATTTTTGTCACACAAAATGCTCTCATCATGCACAACCCCAATGACAAGCCAAGCAATTGTTTCATACTTAGCCTTTTCAAACTCTTTCAACTTTTACGCAATATATGAGCGCGAGCCATGGACATAGCACTATGGGTGGAATAGAATCTGATGATTGAGGTTGTGTGAGAAAAAAGGGAGAAAGTCTCGCATTGATGTGGCCTATCAATGGGCTATGGAGATGCCCACCGATTGATGTCAATGCAAGGAGTAGGGATTGCCATGCAACTGATGCACTAGAGCTATAAGTATGTGAAAGCTCATCAAAGAAACTAAGTGGGTGTGCATCCAACTTGCTTACTCACGAAGACCTAGGGCATTTGAGGAAGCCCATCATTGGAATATACAAGCCAAGTTCTATAATGAAAGATTCCCAGTAGTATATGAAAGTGACAACATAGGAGACTCTCTATCATGAAGATCAAGGTGCTACTTTGAAGCACAAGTGTGGAAAAAGGATAGTAACATTGTCCCTTCTCTCTTTTTCTCTTTTTTTGTTTGGGCCTTTTTACGGCCTCCTTTTTTTCGTCCGGAGTCTCATCCCGACTTGTGGGGGAATAATAGTCTCCATCATCCTTTCCTCACATGGGACAATGCTCTAATGATGATCATCACACTTTTATTTACTTACTACTCAAGAATTACAACTCGATACTTAGAACAAAATATGACTCTAAGTGAATGCCTCCGGCGGTGCATGGGATTGTGATCAGTCAAGAGTGACATGTATGAAAAATTAAGCATGGTGGCTTTGCCACAAATACGATGTCAACTACATGATCATGCAAAGCAATATGACAATGATTATGCATGTCATAAGAAATGGAATGGTGGAAAGTTGCATGGCAATGTATCTCGGAATGGCTATGGAAATGCCATAATAGGTAAGTATGGTGGCTGTTTTGAGGAAGATATAAGGAGGCTTATGTGTGATAGAGCGTACCATATCACGGGGTTTGGAAGCACCGGCGAAGTTTGCACCAACTCTCAAGGTGAGGAAGGGCAATGCACGGTACCGAAGAGGCTAGCAATGGTGGAAGGGTGAGAGTGTGTATAATCCATGGACTCAACATTAGTCATAAAGAACTCACATACTTACTGCAAACATCTACAAGTCATCAGAACCAAGCACTACGCGCATGCTCCTAGGGGGATAGATTGGTAGGAAAAGACCATCGCTCGTCCCCGACCGCCACTCATAAGGAAAGCACTCCAAGAACACCCCATGCTTCAAATTTTTCACACAACGTTTACCATACGTGCATGCTACAGGACTTGCCAACTTCAACACAAGTATTCTTCAATTTCACAATTACTCAACTAGCACACCTCTAATATTACCACCTTTATATCTCAAAACAACTATCAAGCATGCAACTTCTCTTAGCATTTAAAATTTATAACCAAAGTAAATTACCATGCTGTTCTAAAGGACTCTCAAAATGATATAAGTGAAGCATGAGAGTTCATCTATTTCTTCAAAATAAATCTACCATCGTGCTCTAAAAAGATATAAGTGAAGCACTGGAGCAAATGACAAACTACTCCAAAAGATATAAGTGAAGATCAATGAGTAGTCGAATAATTATGCAACTATGTGAAGACTCTATAACATTTAATAATTTCAGATCTTGGTATTTTATTCAAACAACAAGCAAAACAAAAGAAAATAAAATGACGCTCCAAGCAAAACACATATCATGTGGTGAATAAAAATATAGCTCCAAGTAAAGTTACCGATGAACGAAGACGAAAGAGGGGATGCCATCCGGGGCATCCCCAAGATTAGGCTTTTGGTTGTCCTTGAATATTACCCTGGGGTTCCTTGGGAATCCCCAAGCTTAGGCTCTTTCCACTCCTTATTCCATAGTACATCGAATCTTCACCCAAAACTTGAAAACTTCACAACACAAAACTTAATAGAAAACTCGTAAGCTCCGTTAGTATAAGAAAATAAGTCACCACTTAGGTACTGTTGTTAACTCATTATAAATTCATATTGGTGTAATATCTACTGTTTTCCAACTTATCTATGGTTCATACCCTCCGATACTACTCATAGATTCATCAAAATAAGCAAACAACACATAGAAAACAGAATCTGTCAAAAACAGAACAGTCTGTAGTAATATGGATCAAACGTATACTTCTGGAATCCCAAAAATTCTAAAATAAATTTTTGGACCTGATGAATTTGTCTATAAATCATCTTCAAAAAGAATAAACCTAATCGCACTCTCCAGTAAAAAATGGCAGCTAATCTCGTGAGCTCTAAAGTTTCTGTTTTTTACAGCAAGATCGCAAAGACTTTCCCCAAGTCTTCCCAAAGGTTCTACTTGGCACAACCACTAATTAAGAAATAAAAACTCAATCATAACATAATCTAGATGAAATATTTATTACTAAACAGGAACAAAAATCAAGGAAAAAATCAAATCGGGTTGCCTCCCAACAAGCGCTATCGTTTAACGCCCCTAGCTAGGCATGATGATTTCAATGATGCTCACATAAAAGATAAGAATTGAAACATAAAGAGAGCATAATGAAGAATATTACTAGCACATTTAAGTCTAACCCACTTCCTATGCATAGGTATTTTGTGGGCAAACAACTTGTGGGAACAAGAATACACTTGCATAGGAAGGTAAAACAAGCAAATCTTCAAGATTTTCAACACATAGAGAGGAAACTTGATATTATTGCAATTCCTACAAGCATATGTTCCTCGCTCGTAATAATTTTTAGTAGCATAATGAATGAATTCAACAATATAACTATCACATAAAGCATTATTTTCATGATCTGCAAGCATAGAAATTTTAGTACTCTCCACATAAGCAAAATTCTTCTTATTCGGAATAGTGGGAGTATCATAAGAAACACGAATACTACAAATTGTTTCCACATTAAAAGAGTAATATTCAGGAAAAGGGTAATCACAATCATGACAAATCATCACTACTTTTTATAGCATACGTGTCATCACAATAATCATCATAAGTAGCAACTCTGTTCTCATCATAATCAATTGAAACCTCTTCCAAGATAGTGGAATCATTACTAAATAAAGTCATGACCTCTCCAAATCCACTTTCATAATTGTCAAAATAAGATTCAACATCCTAAAAAATAGTGGGATCATTACTTCCTAAAGTTGACACTCTTCCAAACCCACTTTCATCAATATAATCATCATAAGTAGGAGGCATGCTATAATCATAATAAATTTGCATATCAAAACTTGGGAGACTAAAAATATCATCTTCATTAGACATAGCATCCCCAAGCTTTGGACAAAAATTAATTGCAGCAAATATATTCTCAAACTTGTCATTCTCATCAAACATAGCATCCCCAAGCTTGGGACTTTTCATATCATAAGCATAATCACTCTCATCATTAATAGTTTGGATAGAACCAATAGTATAACAATTATCACCATCACAATGAGTAATAGGAGCAACGTCATTTTGGAGGGATACATTTTCACCTTTTCTCCTCCGTCTTTTCTTTTTCTTATTCACATCATGTGTGGGTTTAATCCTCTTTTCAGAGCTCCTTGTTAATGAGATTGGTTGAATAGGAGGCTCCTCCTCGTTGCCTGATTGATCATAAGGAATAATAGGAGAATGTTGGGAAGTCTCTTCCCTTTCATTAGTATTTTCTTCATCTTCTATTTGTTTTCTTGTATTTATGTAATTGGCAATATAAGGATTTTCAATGCAATTCACCATACAATACATAAAAATTTCTTCTAGATCAAAATCAAGAAATCTATCAAGATTAAATTTTGGAATACCCTCAGTTATACGTTTCATTTCTTCATACCCCAAAAGAAGACTAAGCTCTTTATGATGCTCAAGGGTAATCAAGTTATCACAATTTTTGGACATGATTTGATCATGAAACAAATAGCATTGGAGCTTTAAATGACCATGTTCATTGCAAAGTTCACAAGGAAGGCTATAAATATTGAATCTTTCAGCACAATCATCTAGCCTTTCTTGCAACCATTTAGTTTCCAGATACTTATGCCTCTTGCAAAATCTATCTTCCCTATTTGGTGTGTGCTTGCAAGCTCTATGTATTCCACAAAAGTTGATATGCTTATAAGAGACATTTTCATCATGACTAGTGCAATCATCATTAGTACTATGGATATTCAAAGAGTTCATACTAATAACATTGCAATCATGCTCATCAGTCAATGATTTAGTGCCAAACATTCTAATGCATTATTCTTCTAAGACTCTGGCACAATTATCGGAATCCATATTTTCATGAAAGATATTAAAAAGATGAAGCATATGAGGCATCATTAATTCCATTTTTTGTAGTTTTCTTTTATAGACTAAACTAGTGATAAAACAAGAAACAAAAAGATTCGATTGCAAGATCTAAAGACATACCTTCAAGCGCTAACCTCCCCGGCAACGACGCCAGAAAAGAGCTTGATGTCTACTACACAACCTTCTTCTTGTAGACGTTGTTGGGCCTCCAAGTGCAGAGGTTTGTAGGACAATAGCAAATTTCCCTCAAGTGGATGACCTAAGGTTTATCAATCCATGGGAGGCGTAGGATGAAGATGGTCTCTCTCAAGCAACCCTACAACCAAATAACAAAGAGTCTCTTGTGTGCCCAACACACCCAATACAATGGTAAATTGTATAGGTGCACTAGTTCGGCGAATAGATGGTGATACAAGTGCAATATGGATAGTAGATAAAGGTTTTTGTAATCTTAAAATATAAAAACAGCAAGGTAGCAAGTGATAAAAGTGAGCGTAAACAGTATTGCAATGCGTTGAAACAAGGCCTAGGGTTCATAATTTCACTAGTGCAAGTTCTCTCAACAATAATAACATAATTGGATCATATAACTATCCCACAACATGCAACAAAGAGTCACTCCAACGTCACTAATAGCGGAGAACAAACGAAGAGATTATGGTAGGGTACTAAACCAACTCAAAGTTATCCTTTCAAATCGATCTATTCAAGTGTCCGTAGTAAAATAACACGAAGCTATTCTTTCTATTCAATCTATCATAGAGTTCGTACTAGAATAACACCTTAAGACACAAATCAACCGAAACCCTAATGTCACCTAGATACTCCAATGCCCCTCAAGTATCCGTGGGTATGATTATACGATATGCATCACACAATCTCATATTCATCTATTCAACCAACACAAAGAATTTCAAAGAGTGCCCCATAGTTTCTACCGGAGAGTCAAGACGAAAACAAGTGCCAACCCCTATGCATAAGTTCACAAGGTCACGGAACTCGCAAGTTGATCACCAAAACATACATCAAGTGGATCACGTGATATCCCATTGTCACCACAGATAAGCACATGCAAGACATACATCAAGTGTTCTCAAATCCTTAAAGACTCAATCTGATAAGATAACTTCAAAAGTAAAACTCAACTCATCACAAGAGAGTGGAGGGGGAGAAACATCATAAGATCCAACTATAATAGCAAAGCTCGCGATACATCAAGATCGTGCAGAATCAAGAACAAGAGAGAGATAGAGAGAGAGAGAGAGATCAAACACATAGCTACTGGTACATACCCTCAGCCCCGAGGTGAATTACTCCCTCCTCATCATGGAGAGCGCCGAGATGATGAAGATGGCCACCGGAGGGGGATTCCCCCCTCCGGCAGGGTGCCCGAACGGGTATAGATTGGTTTTCGGTGGCTACGGAGTCTTCTGGTGGCGGAACTCCCAATCTAGGTTTCTTTCTGGAAGTTTTGGGTTATATAAGAGGTGTTGGAGTCGGGAACAAGGTAGGGGGGTCTTCGGGCTGTCCACGAGGCAGGGGGCGTGCCCCCACCCTCGTGGGCAGCCCGAGAATCTTCTGGCCCAATTTTTACTTCCTGGCCTTCTTCTGGTCCAAAAATAAGTTCCGTGAAGTTTCAGGTCAATTGGGCTCCATTTGGTTTTCCTTTTTTGTGATACTCAAACACAATGAAAAAATAGAAACTGGCACTGGGCTCTAGGTTAATAGGTTAGTCCCCAAAATCATATAAAATAGCATATAAATGCATATAAAACATCCAAGGTTGATAATATAATAGCATGGAACAATAAAGAATTATAGATACGTTGGAGACGTATCACTCGGGCGGTGTGTTGGCACAAAAAAAGCATAGCTTGTGCGAGCTCGTCTTCAACGTGCGCGTTGGAGGATGCATGAGCACCCGAGCCATTCCTCGTTCATCGGTGGCAAAGGCACCAGTGGACAAAAGGGTCGCCAATATTTGGCTACCTCGATAAGATCCAAACAACCCCTCCCAGCACATTCAAATCCCTCGTTCTTCGTGACAGTTTGCCATGTGTTGTTTTCATGGACTAGCAAGATGCCCATGCATTGCACGGAACATCAAGATGCATTTTTTTACAAAACACCTATTGTGATTGACCCATGCAGGAGTAATCCCATGTCTAAAAACTAATGATATCTCGAGCAGTTTATCGGAAAAATGGTATGTCAAGAATTTCATCGAAAAAATGATATCTCGAGAAAGATGAGATATAAGGTAAGGAGGAGTGGGGCGTGGTGATGACCTCTGGTCGGACTGGGCGGAGGCATGGGGATGGACGGTGCATTATGTCTAGGTTTGTATCTCTCTCACACACACCCATGTAGGTGGGGGATGTGCACGAAGAGAAGAGGTGCACACACGACACACATATTCCTGTCTCTTTCCCAACCACACCCGCGCGGGTACACAGTGGAGCTCATTTCTGCACGAAAAGGCAGCCCATGTGGTAATTTGACACGTGTACTGGTTGTCCACTTGATGGAGGATCGTCTACCATGGGTGAACAAAAAATTGCGACTTGACGTGTGTAGGATCGAAAGTATGTCTAGAGGGGGGGGGTGATTCGACTACTTGACCAAATAAAACTTATCCTTTTCCCAATTTTAGTTCTTGGCAGATTTTAGCAACTTTGGTCAAGTCAAGCAATCTTAACACAATTCAAGCAAGCATGCAAAGATTATATGAGCAGCGGAAAGTAAAGCATGCAACTTGCAAGAATGTATAGGGAAGGGTTTGGAGGATTCAAACGCAATAGGAGACACATATGTTTTTGTCGTGGTTCCGATAGGTGGTGCTATCATACATCCACGTTGATGGGGACTTCAACCCACGAAGGGTAACGGCTGCCCGAGTCCACGGAGGGCTCCACCCACGAAGGGTCCACGAAGAAGCAACCTTGTCTATCCCACCATGGCCGTCGCCCACGACGGACTTGCCTCACTAGGGTAGATCTTCACGAAGTAGGCGATCTCCTTGCCCTTACAAACTCCTTGGTTCAAATCCACAATCTTGTCGGAGGCTCCCAAGTGACACCTAGCCAATCTAGGAGACACCACTCTCCAAGAAGTAACAAATGGTGTGTTGATGATGAAATCCTTGCTCTTGTGCTTCAAATTATAGTCTCCCCAACACTCAACTCTCTCTCACAGGATATGTATTTGGTGGAAAGAAGATTTGAGTGGAAAGCAACTTGGGAAGGCTAGAGATCAAGATTCATATGGTAAGAATGGAATATCTTGGCCTCAACACAAGTGTAGGTGGTTCTCTCTCAGAAAAGGTAAGTTGGAAGTGTAGGTTCGTTCTGATGGCTCTCTCCACGAATGAAGAGGAGGTGGAGGGGTATATATAGCCTCCACACAAAATCTAACCATTACACAACTTTCCAATCTCGGTGGGACCGAATTTATAAACTTGGTCGGACTGATTCAGCAAATCTAGTGACCGTTAGGATTTTCGGTGGGACCGACATGCAACTTGGTAGGACTGATATGGTTAGGGTTAGGGCATAACGTAATCTCGGTGAGACCGATTACACAAACTTGGTGAGACCGATTTTGGTAATAAGCTAACCAGAGAGTTGGTCAGGTAAACTCGGTGGGACTGATTCGCTCATTTCGGTGAGACCGAAATGTTATGAAAGGGAAACAAAGAGTTTACATTGCAATCTCGGTGGGACCGATCGCTCATCTCGGTGAGACCGAAACGTTACAAAGGGAAACAGAGAGATTACAATCCCATCTCGGTGAGACCGAGATCCCTATCGGTGAGACCGATTTGCCCAGGGTTTGTGGCAGTGGCTATGACATATGAACTCGGTGGAGCCGAATGGAAATAATCGATGGGGCCGAGTTTGACTTTTGTTTTAAGTCATATGTGGATGTGAGAAAGTAGTTGAGGGCTTTGGAGCATATCACTAAGCATTTTGAGCAAGAGCCTCATTAAGCAACACCTCATCCCTCCTTGATAGTATTGGCTTTTCCTACAGACTCAATGTGATCTTGGATCACTAAAATAGAAAATGTAGAGTCTTGAGCTTTGAGCTTGAGCCAGTCCTTTTGTCCTTAGCATTTTGAGGGGTCCACTTGTCTCATCCATGCCATGCCAATCATTGAGCTTTCCTGAAATATTAATCTTGAAATAGCATTATGTAACATCCCAAATTTGCAATTTGGAATGTTTTACAATTATTAGTTAAGCATCTATGCATTTTGTTTGAATTGTGTGGCATTTGGACATTTTCAGAGGCATTTGAGTTGTTGTCTAAATTGGATTCAACTTGGCAATTGAAATTTATTTCGAAAAGAAATGCCTGACGAAAATACTTGAGCAAAAGTATGAGAGGAGTAAACATGACACTCCAAAAATGTCAGAAGAAAAATATGGCCAAAAAATTTGAATTCAAATTTGATTCTTATTTGGGATTTCCAGAAGATGTTTTTTTAGTTTGTGTTTTGCCTCTGGAGAAATGTCCATGTTGTAGGATTAATTCCCCTGAGAATTTTGATATATATATATATATATGTCTTATATAAAAATATTATAGTTTTCTCTTAGTTTAGTTTTTCTCTCTGCCTTAATTCAAAAAAGAAGGGAAAAGTCCCACCCCCGAGCTGGCCAGGCTCGGCCCAGCCAGCAAGGCCACTGCCCAGCCAGCGCCGAGCCGCCAGCCCAGCATAGCGGCCGCACCCGAATCCCCTCCCGTCCGGTCGCCCGCTCGCCTCTTTCCCTACTCTCTCTCACTGACAGCGGGACCCGCCCCTATTCTTTCCCCTCGCCCACGCCATGCCGCACCAGAGCGCGACCACCGCCGCCCGAAACCGCGATCTTCTCGGGATCGCGATCCCGCGTCGCCCCCTCCTCCAAGACCATGCCCTATATAAATCCCTCGACCTCCTCTCTCGATCCCCTAAAACCCTAAGATCAAAACCACCCGTAGCCACCGCCGTCGCCAAACGCATCTCGCTACCGCCGCCTTGGTTTGCCACCACTTCTGCCACCGGTGAGCATCCCCCTTGACTCCAAGCTCCACCACACGAACCGCCTCATCCTCCCACAACCCCCTGACATCTTTTTGATCTTCCTCGATGCCTACAGGAAGCCGCCCGAGCTCCGCCGCTCTTCGCCGGAGCTGCAGCTCACCAGAACCCCGCTGTCGACGCCCCAACCGTTTCCGTCGTCCCCGAGCCACCTCGACATCACCATCGCCTCCGCCTCGCTCCGCCGCATCGCCCCGATGTTGCCACCGCCGCCCCGGACCACCGAAGAACCACCGCCACCAACGCCCGAGCCCACCTCACCGTTGACCGCCGCTGTAAGCCGCCGGACCCCACTCCACCGTTCGATCTGCAACCTACGACGTAGATTAGAAATAGTGAATGGCTAGGTTTTTTTATTAGACCGATATTAGTTGGATTTTGTTCCGGTTTAGTTACCCGGTTTAGTTAGACCGAACTGGTCAGTTTTTCTATTTAGTCACGAGCGCGTTTTAGTTAGCTTTCGCCTGAGCGTTAGATAGGCCCAGTAGCGTCTGTTTTGTTTTTAGTTTTAATTTTTAGTTTCTGTTTTAAAAACAGAATAGTTCTGTTCTTGTAAAGTCTATATCTTTTAGGTTGTTTAATATTTTTAGTTGATTCTTTTTTTGTTACTTTACAAATTTCCTATAGTTTCTGTAGAAAATAGATTCGGCCATGTTTAAGTTTATAAAAATAGTTTTATATTAGTTTTAGTCAGATTAGTATTTCTACTATAATTTGAGATAGAATTAATATTTTTAGGTGATTCTTTTTGGCACTGCTTAGTTTTGACCTAGCTTGGCAGTAGGAACTAGTTGGGGTATTTGGAGATTGTATTAAAATTAGTTTTAGTCGAAATCAAGATTTTCTAGTTTTTTTAGCTTGCTGTTGCTTCCTGTTGTTCTAGTTATTATAGAATTTTAATTTACCCATGTAATAATTTATTTTAGATTAGTTTCTGTAGTTACAGAGGGTGAACATTTATTTACAGCAAAATAAAGAGTTTTATTTTATTTTCTTATTAGTTTTGTTTTAGGTATAACAGGAGTTCTATAATAGATATTGATGTGATTCTTTTTGCACCTAGTTTATATGTTGTTTTCCTTTATGTTAGTTAGCAAAACCCTTGTTTTGGTTCTGTTAAGAAAAGTTTTAGTGGGATAAAACTATTTCTTTGTTGTTGCTTGACGTGATGAAAACCTTGATTTTGTTTTCCTCGAGTTTTCTTTGGTTTTCGTTTGAGTGCTTGTGTGTTTTCCTTTAGCTTGCTGTTATGTTATTTAGTGGAATACTTATTTGTGCTATTGTTTGACTCGATAGAATTTCTGGAGTGCGAAGCTTGCTATCTCGAGTCACTAGCGTTTGAAGACCGTCAGCCAGGCAAGTCATTTGATTATGTTTTACAATACATATGATTTTGTTGCGTTAGAATTATTCCTCCCCACCATGCATGCGGTAGGAGAATTTTAAGTTATGTCTTGAGTAGTATCATGAGGTAGGATGAACCCAATTCCCCTTGCTACTATTGCCCGGGACGATGTCGTTTATCTTGCTATGCACGTAGACGGGGTTGGTTGAGAGATTCATAAGGGAGATGTGAGAGTCAAGATGATGACAACCCCATGACTTCAAGCTCAAGATGGACTTCAAATTCACTACTGGGTGGAGGATGGTTGACGGGCACCCTGGAGGAACCAGCGGATGGCCGGGATGCATGGAGAAGCGCCATGATATCTTGCGGAAAGCTTCACCCAGCCACGAAGAGACGGATGGATACCCCTTGACTGGAAGCTTACCTGTGCAGCCGCAAGCCATTATGGGCTCTGGCTGGGTTGACCTTACGCGTGACTTTGGACGGACGGTGCCAGCAGATGTAGAAGAACGGTAGGACATGGATGGGCACCGGCAGTGCCCAGAGAAACTCTACGGAAGACCCTTTTTTGTTTGTCCCATCTTCAAACACCAGGAATTGCGAGGACATAAAGGAGGGAACGATTCTTGCGGGTAAAGTGCACAAGACTCTGCAGAGTAACAACCTATCGATTAGCCGTGTCCCCGGTTACGGACAAATGAGCCTCTGGAAATTGGAGTATTTCGGAAATCTCAACACCGAAGAAATAAATTAATTGAGGGGTTAATTAATAATTGGGAATGAGACATTGGTTGGCGGAACCATCTCAATAACTACCAACATTTTGTAGTAATTGTAAGCAAGTCCTTTGTTGTAGGGAAAAAACTGGCCTTTTTCGCAAAAACATAAAACTTAGAGCCCCATAGCCAAATTGCATATAGTATTAGCATTGTTATTATTGTCTTTCTCTGTGACTTGCCGGCATATTCAAAATGCTGACCTACACGGCTGCAACATCTCATGTTGCAAAGGAGTTTTCCGACCAGGAGTGAGGCTACGATCTACGCTTGGCGATTGCCCTATGGAGTCGGATGAACTCGCTATTCATCTACGCTTCCGCAGCTTTATTTAGTTTATTTCTCATGAGTTGGCCTTCGGACGAATTTATTATGATGTAATAAAGACTCGATATGAGAATCGTGTAATAAATTCAGGTGTGATTGAACTTTGAATCTTTTCATCAATGTACTGTGTGTGCCGGCATGATCTTGGGATGGTACAACTACACAAAGACTTGACCGATTTTGGGTCGGGTCATTATAGAGATGGTATTCTGAGCACACGCTGACCGTAGGACGTAACCCCTAGGATCGGAAAGCCATAGAAAGAACTATTTTATTTTATGTCCTTATCATTCCGTAATTCTCCCTTGTTCATTTCTGACTTCTCTCCGATTTCAACATTCTAGATGGCCGTCAAGTTCATCCTAGTTCTGCTGCCGGAGTTTTGCCAGCCAGATGAGACAATGCTTTTCGGCAGGAGGCTGGCCCAGATCATCAAGGAATTGAAGATTACTCTGTCATATATCACCGGGACCCCTATCATGGCATTTCTAGAAGACCCTCGCTATAGGATTAAGGTACACATACCAGGGAGGACTTTCGGAAGTCTCTCGGCGCCCGTTGACTTCAGGTTCACTGCTCCCACTTGGATACTCGGGAGAGACATATCAATTCATACTGTAGTTGGACGCATCCAGGAGGAATACAAGGCCGAGCACGTTGGATCAGACCACACCATGATTTCTCGCAGGACTGCAGATGGAGAGCTCATCCGCACTATTGATGACGACTCCGTTTGCTCATATGCCCAAGACTTGGAGGCTCACATCAGGGCTCTAGAGATTCAGATGCGCAGGAGCTTGAAGAGGGTCCAAAAGTTGCATCTTCGTGAAATGGAACTGGAGGGTGCAGCACGTGAAGCCCACTATGAGCATGAAGAAGAAGTCAATGATTTTATGGATAGACTCGAGGACCGGAAGAAATATATTGCACACTGGAGGAGAAGATGGATCTGGGAGAAGACCTTTTTCCGAGTAGGGATGATGGACCCCTCGTGAGCAATGACGAGGATTATGAAGAGAGCTCCACTGAAGGAAGCCGCAAGAGGAGGCGTCGCACCAGAGGACGCCGCACCAGAGGATGCAAGGATCATTGATGAAGACATTTAGTTGACCGCCATGTTATTTTATTTTCGTCGATCAGTTAGGCCGTTATTTTTGATTAGTCGTGAGATTTTGTAATCCGAGATTGAACCTTGTTTGAGATGAATGAATAAATGATTGGTGTGATTATGTTTGTGCATTCATTTGGGTAGTGCTATTTTCTCATTAGACCCTTGTTCTATTATAATTTCTCATCCACTCCATAACACCAGATGCCTCCGAGACGTGACCCCGGTTTCACTTTCCCTCCGGAGCTCACCCAGCTGATTCAACATCAGAATGCCTTAATGCAAATGCTCATCCAAACCAAGGCAACAACAACAACAATCCACCGCCACCACCCCCTGTCGAAACCTGACCCGGTTCCTAAGGCTGAATCCGCCGGTGTTCTCTAGTAGCACCGAGCCGACTGTAGCCGATGATTGGCTCCGCAAGATCGGAAGGGATCTAACAACTATCGGATGCACAGATGCTAAGAAGATGCGTTTTGCCGCACATCAACTGAATGGACCTGCAGCCTCTTGGTGGGAGAACTACACCGCCACTTATCCGGTCGCCACCATGACATGGGATCAGTTCCAGTGTGCCTTCCGCACTGCTCATGTCTCAGCTGGAGCCATGAGTCTGAAGAAGCGTGAGTTCCGCAACTTACGCCAGGGGAATCGTACTGTGGGGCAGTATGTGGATGAGTTCAGCAAATTATCTTGCTATGCCCCAGATGATGTGGCCACAGATGCCGCAAAACAGGAGAAGTTTCTTGAGGGACTCAATGATGAGCTGGGAATGCAGCTAATGGTGGCTACCTTCAACAACTACCAGGAATTGGTAGACAAGGCCACTATACCTGAAGGCAAGTAACAGCAGATTGAAAGCCACAAGCAAAAATATGGCCAGGGAAAGTACAACTCCGGAGCTCAGCAGAAGCCCCTCTATGCCCCATACTTGGGAGGACATACCCATCACAACCATGGAGGACATAATCATGGAGGACATAACCATGGAGGGAATGGGAACAATCTCTACCACGACAACAACTCCAAGTCAGGCAATGGAGGCAACAGCAACCAGCACCGTCCTGCTCTGACTCAGAAGGATCTGAGTCATATCACCTGTTGCAAGTGCCAGAAGACAGGACACTATGCCACCGATTGTCCGGAGGCCAAGCAGAGGAATGGAAACGACAACGGCAATGGAAGGTCAGCAAAGAAGCCCAACCATTTTCCTCGTGCTCAGGTGAATCACATTGACGTGGAGGACATCTATGATCAGCCAGACACTGTGGTTAGTAAGTTTTTATTAAATTCACGTCCAGTATTGGTACTCTTTGATTCCGGTGCAACAAATTCATTCATATCAAGGGTAGTTGTGGAAAAGTATGGGTTGCCCACTAGGACCCTTAGAACCCCGCTCCAAGTCACTTCCCCAGGAGGAGAGATGATGGCAGGCTTAGGCTGTCATTCAACCCTCAGCATTAGAAATCATGATTTTCCCGGAGACCTCATAGTCTTAGAATCCCAGGGATTGGACGTGATCCTAGGCATGGACTGGTTAACGAAGTTTGAAGGGAACATCGACTGTGCCCGCAAGACGATTTTGCTCACCACCCCGGAGCAAAATAGGATCAAGTATGTATACAGACGCACACTGATGAAGGAGCAGGTGAATTCCCTCACGGGAGTGGTTCAGGAGGAAGTGCCTATAGTACAATATTTCCGGATGTATTTTCGGAGGAATTACTAGGAATGCCACCGGACAGAGAAATATAATTTTTGATCGAGTTATTACCTGGCATAGCCCCAATATCCAAGAGACACTATCGGATGCCCCCCGAATGATTTGGAAGAGATCAAGCAGCAGATCAAGGAAATTATTGGAGAAAGGATATATTCGCCCAAGTTCATCACCTTGGGGAGCCCCAGTTCTTTTGGTAGAGAAGAAGGATGGAACCCTGAGAATGGTTGTAGATTATTGTTCATTGAACGACGTGACCATCAAGAATAAGTACCCTCTGCCGATGATTAATGATTTATTTGATCAGCTAGTCAGAGCCAAAGTATTTTCCAAGATCAATCTTCGATCAGGGTATCATCAGCTGAAGATTCGTGAACAGGATATACCCAAAACAGCTTTCACCACCAGGTATGGTTTATATGAGTATACCGTCATGTCATTCGGATTGACTAATGCCCCTACGTATTTCATGAGCATGATGAACAAGGTATTTATGGAATATCTGGACAAGTTTGTCGTGGTGTTCATCGATGACATATTGGTTTTCTTCAAGAGCGAGGAAGAGCACAAGGAACATCTGCGTCTAGTTCTGGAGAAACTCCAAGAACATCAGTTATATGCCAAGTTTAGCAAATGTGAATTTTGGTTGAAGGAAGTCGGATTCCTCGGACATGTTATTTCAGGAGAAGGAATAGCAGTCGACCCCACCAAGGTTGAATCGGTCACCAGCTGGTAATCGCCCACCTCAGTCAAGGAGATCCGCAGTTTTCTCGGACTTGCAGGATATTATCGGAGATTTATTGAGAATTTCTCTAAGATTTCTAAACCCATGACCGAGCTGTTGAAGAAGGAAATTGTCGTGGATTTGTCATGGCAGATGTCCTTAGTGTCAGGACTTAGTTGCGAGGCCAACGCATCTATGTGGTAGCTTGCGAGGGGTTGAGTGGGACGAGAGACGCAGGGTGGATCAACACACAAGACAAGGATTTAGACAGCTTCGTGCCCCGTGAAACATCATTTGGTAACAACCCTACATGCTGTTTGAGGCTAGGTCTCATTATCATCACGAGGGAGTCGCCGTAAACCGGCTCTCCTCTTTGTGTCTAGCCCTAAGATTTTTTTTCTTGCTTGTAGCTTGTCCTCTTTTGGGGAGCCCTGCCCCTCCTTATATATGTTGAAGGGGCGGGTTACATGTGGAGTCCTATTAGGATTAGGACTAGTCTATCTCTAATACAAACCGAATACAAGTCCTGGTCTTAACTCCTTGTAAGGTAAATATTCGTCATGCCTTTCCCCTTAAACCGGCCCACCATAGTATGAACCAGCCTTCATGAACCGCCCGTTGGGCCACCGGGTCTCGTTGCTCCTCTGACCCGCCTGCCGGATTACCAATGAATCATAAACCGCCAGGTCCAAACGGGTCACCAGTGAATCGTCAAGTCTCAGCCGGGTCTCAAGTAAACCGCCAAGTCCGGCCGGGTTATACTTCCGGCCGGTTTACGCCGCGGGGTATATCCCCGACATTAGCCCTCAAGTTTAGCTTGGATTTATCCATGGTAAACTTATGCTGCAAAACAAACACAAGAACCAATTTGACAGGTTGTGCTCCGGATTAAGAATTCTTTTAGACATGCACCTAATTATCCTTAAATCCTTGTCATTTCCTCCTTCTAGAAAATCTGGGTCAATAACCAGCCTCATACTCAAATTACTGACGTTGGTTTCTCATAGAAAAATATTATGAAGAATAATCCACTTGAGTCGGCTTCCAAAGCACCGGTTGAAGAAATATAGGTCTTGAAATACTCATCTAATATTCAACCGGTTTGAAGATATAAAACTTGCCGGTTTAATATCACCAAAATGGTCGGTTTATAAATATTAATGGCACCGGGTCATAATTGTTGTCGACACCGGGTCATGTAATTGATCTTCCTGATTTGCTCAAAACTGATAAAATGAAAATGTTCCTCCTTTATATGCATAATACCTGTAGCCCCCAAGTCTTAAGAGGATAATAATGATAACTTAAGACTTGCTCCAATAAGTGTTTCAACCTTGAAGAAAATCCGGTTTGTTCATCTCAATCATAGTCAGAATTGAGTATTCTACATATGTAGCCCCCAAGTGCCGGGTTGTCATGCTTGCAGCAACCTGGGACTTTGAAATTGCCTTATTCTCATAAAAAACTTTCAACTAGTGTAGCCCCCAAGGGCCGGGTCAGTATGCAATAATGAGCAGGGACTTTGCAAATATGATCATGTAAGCTTGAGCAGCAATATGTAGCCCCCAAGGGCCGTCTTAATAAGATAATATTGAGCTGGGACTCGATGTATTTTTCAATGAAATCATCATATGATGTAACCCCCGTCGTGGGGCTTGAACCCACGTCCACAAGGTTAAGAGCCTTGTGCTTTACCAACTGAGCAGTGGATCCTTTAATAATAGATGAAAAATCTGTGTACCTTGAATTGTTGACAGGAGCAATTGGTAGCCCCCAAGTGTCATGGTGCATGCTTGCAGCGACATGAAACTTGTAATCTCAACTAAAATAATGTAGCCCCCAAGTGCCGGGTCGTAAGCCTGCAACGACTTGGGACTATTCCTTTGTAGAATAAATCATACCTATTGATAAAATAGTATCCAGTGCGCTGAAGCGACTTTGAAAATCTCAATCAGAATATTGGTTATTGATAACCATAAAAATCCAGCCATGTTGGCTATTTGAATATTTGAATAATATAATCCAATGATTTATGAGCGTATGATTCCAATGGCGCAATCCAAATATATATTGGCGACTTATAGTCGAAAGCCAGGCCGGTTTAATAAACACCGGACAATTTCTCATCATAGACTGGTGATTTAGCGTCTTAAAGCCAGGCCGGTTTAATAAACACCAGATAATTTATCATCATACTGGCGACATATAGTCGAAAGCCAGACCGGCTTAATAAACACCGGATAATTTATCATCATACTTTATTCAACCTGTTTCTGCATACAACAAGTTTAAAGTGTCTTGGCGGTTTACCGCCGGACGGGTCACAATGCCCAATATATAACCTAGGTTGATAACCAAGGCTACACTTAAGAATAATCAAATATGAAATATATCATACCTGTGACATTGAATCACATCGTTGGTTTACCAAATTTTTTGTAGTAAAGGTAATAACCCAAATTTTGAGTACTGATAACTCCTTCCATATTGTGCCGGTTTATGATAAAACCGTACCGGGTTTGTGATAAACACCGGATTAACCATATATAATACTGGTGACTTGTAGTCAAACCAGACCGGGCGGATAGTCTCTGGATTATGATTTGATCATGTACTGACAACTTGTAATTGACAGTCGAACCGGGTTGTTAACGCCGATTTAAAAAGCAACAACAAAAATCTTTATCAAAAAGAGAACAAAACTCAAACAAAGGCAAAATAACAACCATTGTAGGCGAGGTTTTGAGCCGATCAAGAGGTGTGACTATGGTTCAGACATGACCAAGCCCCCAAATGACATCGTGGCATTACGACGATCAAGAGGCGTGGCTATGGTTCGGGTTCGACCAAAGCCCCCAAGTGATGCTGTGGCATTGAGCCGATCAAGAGGTGTGACTATGGTTCAGACATGACCAAGCCCCCAAGTGATGTTGTGGCATTACGCCGATCAAGAGGCATGGCTATGGTTTGTGTTCGACCAAATCCCCCAAGTGATGCTGTGGCATTGAGCCGATCAAGAGGCGTGACTATGGTTCAGACATGACCAAGTCCCCAAGTGATGTTGTGGCTTTTCGCCTACCAAATGGCGTTGCTATGGTTCGGACGCGACCAAGCCCCCAAGTGATATTGTGGCATTGCGCCGATCAAGAGGTGTAGCTATGGTTCGGATACGACCAAGCCCCCAAGTGATCAATAATATGATAAGCCAATAAGGCATGATACCCATGTTTGAACCGCGCATCATGGCAGCAGGTCCTCTTTGGCACCTTTTAACTTTTTGGAAGAGATAAAATCTTTCTTGAACCAGGATTTTGAACCGGATATTGGGAGCTTCAAAGCTTTGTGGGAGACGTCTTTCCCTTGAACCGGATTTTAAACCGGAATCTCCATTTTCAGCCGGAAATTTTCTGACGGCCCTTAAACTCAAACTTGCGAGAAGTTAATTCCTTTTTGAACCGGACATTTTTAAACCGGATTTGAGAGCTTCAGAGCTTTGCGGGAGAATAGATCTCCCTTGAACCGGATTATAAACCGGAAGTATCATTGTGAGCCGGAATATTTCTGACGGCCTTTAAATTTTCATCAATATAACAGTAGCCTCCGGGACCGGGTTTCCCTTCAACATCCTGGGGCACTTGAATTTGCTGAAATTGGCAAGACTTGCTGCGTCATATCATCGTAGCCCCCGAGTCTTAAGATGACTCAAGGAGTTGTCTTGAGATTCTCCGTACTTGACCATAGAAGAAGGTATATATCATCGGTGTTAATAACATGATGTAAATCCATAGAAGATTGAGGTGACTGCGGCGGGTTATAAATGATCCTGTATGAGCCGTGTCAGCAACTCGGCCAATGGTTCCTTCCAACTTGCTGTTTGAGTTTGACCAAACTATAGTGGCAGCAATTTGTGCGCATGTCCATTGATCCATCCAGTGCAGACGACGACTGAATGATAATTTGCCTCCAATGTATTGGAAGAAAAACCGGGCTACCCAAGCAGTGACTTGCTCATACTCAATAAATAGCTCATGCAGACAGGTGCAGCCCGGTGTGTTGATGTAGACCAGACCGCAAGAGACAGATGAAAAAATGACCGCAGCATCAGAGGCGGCTCAGACAGATGAGTCGGCCGCGACATTGTAAGTCAGTATGGATGGGGGAGTCAATTGCAGGCGCGGTCCCGGCAAGCTGATGTAAACCGGGACGTAAGGGCGACGTCCTGCACGCGTCCATTCACCGTGTAACGTGGTACGAACGAACACCGGGCAGGGCGTTGCCAGCGCATGCTCCGTACCCATGGTATAAACCACATTTGAGTGAATGATTGTCCTGTATATAAAAATACACAGATCAAAGTAATTGTTCTTTGACAAAAAATAACACGTGCTAATAAAATAGACTTTAGATGGATAGTACCTGCTTCGTTTAGGTCGGAAATTATCCGTCACGGACTTGATGATCACCGGATGAAGCTGAAACTAGTCACGGGTGAACCGGCCCCAATGTGGTAAGCTGGTGTGGACGGACGAGTTAATGTAGACCGGGCTACTTGCGCACGTCCGTTAATTGGGTAATGTGGCACGGATGAAACGCCGGGTCAGAACAGCCGCCAGTGTGTGCTCCGTACCCGTTGTTTACGTTCTCATTTGCCACATTTGTAATGAACAATTATCTGCAAACACAATATTACATGCCATGTAAATGTTCCCAGACGAATTAACATACTGATAAAATACATAGGAAAGATATCACCTGATGTACTTTGATGATAGCTCCATACTTTTGTCTGGATATGAAGTGAACAGTAGCTTTTCAACTCCACGTAGTGTGTATGTAACACCAAGCATACTAACCCCTTTTCGTTTTTTGTTGACTCTGGTCAAGGCGTGGTTAGTAACCACTTTGTCCACCGCGGCCTCAAAGACGTAAGGTAATAGATGGCTTTGCAAGATCCGATTTACGGGGCGCAGGTTGCATAAGAGGATCATCAGGGCGCAATAATGGAACATCAGCGAGGGCTCAACGGGCAGGGAAGGCCGGAGCGGCGCGCGCAAGGGGTGAAGAGGAGGCGTAGCCATGGAGGGTCGATGGCGGGCGGGTCCGGGTTGGAACCGGAGATAGGGTGACTCAGAGCGGTCTCCCGTGGTCCAGAGGCAAGGCACGGCGGCTCAGCGCTTAACACCACGGCGAAAGTGATTCGAGGTCGGGTCAACTCGGCCCGGACGATACGACCCCGATGCAAAGGCGTGGTTGGCTCGGTGGTTGAAGGCGCTGGCGAGGGCGTGGATGTAGATGGCAACCCGGCGACGCGGCAATTTAGAAGAAGAAGGGTGCTGGGCGGAACGGCGCGCGACCAGGGACGGTTCAACGCGGGAGCAGCGACCCGATGGATCCATCTACGGCAGCCGACCAAATCATACAACAGTCCCGGCAGCGCGACAGTGACCGCGAGCCAGAACCACAACGATTATAGGACCACGGCGACTCGGAGGTAATGCGCCAGCGTAGGAAGACCGCAGAAATAGCCGGTTCAGGTTGGCGGCTCAAGGCGGACCGTAGTGGAGCAGGCTGCTCGTCGAGGCCAGCGCTGTTGAAGCGGCTCGTCGGCGCCGGAAATAGGTAGGTGATGGCGATTCTGGTGGACGGGTGACGGCAATGGAGGCTTATAGGCAAGGGCTGCCCCAGGCGGTTTAGTGGCGCGGCATGGCTGAACCGGCAGCTCGTGACCAAGCGACAAGAGGTGCAACGCAGAGGCGGAGGCGGGCGGGTCAACGGCCTCTTTCAACCACTGAAGGCTGACCACTCTGTCGAGGCCACTCGGCCTATGGTGAATCGGAGGCGGCCGGCTGCTGAAACCGGTCAGGGACTGAGGCGGCCGGCGACTTGAGATAGGCACGGCTGGAGCGGCGATTGGGCCGGTGACTTGAGATCAGACGAGGTACTTTAGCAGAAGCCAGTGCCGCGGAAGCCGGTTTGAGGACGAAGCGGCGGCTCGCCAGCAAAGGCCGAGGCCGGTTTGAGCGGAGGCATGTGGGAAGTGTGGTTACGGCCACAGAGTCCGGATCATAATTGGCTCGGCGGTTTAACTGGATCCGTATCCTTTCCTTGATCACTTTCCCTAATCCAGCTCGTCCTGCTGACCGATTGGTTTTGCAAAGAATTAGTACTAGTAGCACTTGGTTGCTTCGCTGGGGGGCCTTCACTTGACGTAGTAATAATGGTTGTACTACTTGATGACTAGTATTTCAACTCGTTCTGGTCTCCATGATAGAAAAATAATAGTGACTGATCGCTATTCATCGGGCTGACAATTTACAGCAAAAAGTACCAGCTGTCAGTTGATACCCTCGGGCCTTGAAAACGCATATGCACAACAGCAACGCAAACACGCCGGATCAGATCATCTGCGGACTTCAATCCGGACTGGTTCATACTTGGACTCGGCGGTTTAAGATGACGCGCCGGCGACGTACATGGATGGAACCCTAATTTCTCTTGTACCAGAATTTTGCATATGCTGCCGCTAAAAACTTCTTTGATTTTGACAGATGAACTTGTAGTTGATATGAATCCTTTCATGCTGAATCTTTCCTCATTCGAAAATTTGCGAACTTCTCAATCCCTTGGAGAGATCCCTTCAAGAACTCAACACCATCGTGCGCAGGCCCCACGGTGGGCGCCAACTGTCGTGGATTTGTCACGGCAGATGTCCTTAGTGTCAGGACTTAGTCGCGAGGCCAATGCATCTATGTGGTAGCTTGCGAGGGGTTGAGTGGGACGAGAGACGCAGGGCGGATCAACACGCAAGACAAGGATTTAGACAGCTTCGGGCCCCGGGAAACATCATCCGGTAACAACCCTACATGCTGTTTGAGGCTAGGTCTCATTATCATCATGAGGGAGTCGCCGTAAACCGGCTCTCCTCTTTGTGTCTAGCCCTAAGATTGTTTTTTCTTGCTTTTAACTTGTCCTCTTTTGGGGAGCCCTGCCCCTTCTTATATATGTTGAAGGGGCGGGTTACATGTGGAGTCCTATTAGGATTAGGACTAGTCTAGCTCTAATACAAACCGAATACAAGTCCTAGTCTTAAATCCTTGTAAGGTAAATATTCGTCATGCCTTTCCCCTTAAACCGGCCCACCATAGTATGAACCGGCCTTCATGAACCGCCCGTTGGGCCACCGGGTCTTGTCGCTCCTCTGACCCGCCTGCCGGATTACCAATGAATCATAAACCGCCAGGTCCAAACGGGTCACCAGTGAATCGTCAAGTCTCAGCCAGGTCTCAAGTAAACCGCCAAGTCCGTCCGGGTTATACTTCCGGCCGGTTTATGCCGCGGGGTATATCCCCGACAGAAACCAAGTACATTTGGACCGAGAATTGTGAAGCCAGCTTTCAGGAGTTGAAGAAACGTTTGGTTACAGCCCCAGTACTCATTTTGCTGGACATACACAAGGATTACCAAGTGTATTGTGACGCTTCTCGCCAAGGACTCGGAGGAGTGCTCATGCAGGAAGAAAAAGTTGTAGCTTATACCTCCAGACAGCTACGACCTCACGAGAAGAATTATGCCACACACGATTTGGAGTTAGTAGCCGTAGTGCACGCACTCAAGACATGGAGACATTTTGTAACGCCCTCGATGCGGCTATAGCTCCCACGTGTCGAGGCATGACTTAGAGGCATAACCGCATTGAAAGCAATGTCGCAAGTTAGGCAATCTTCACAACATCCCATGTAAAATAGATAATAAAAGGGGAGATACATAGTTGGCTTACACTCGCCATGTCAATCAAAGTACACGAATAGCATTACAACATTCAAACACTCATGGCCCGACTACGGCGCAAAAATAAAAGATAACCCAACATGCGACACGGTCCTGATCACCCCAACTGGGCACCACTACTGATCATCAGGGAAAGACACATAGTATCGGCGTGAGTCCTCGTCGAACTCCCACTTGAGCTCAAGCGCGTCATCTGGAATGGAAACATCAGGCCCTGCATCTGGTTTGGAAGTAATCTGTGAGCCACAGGGACTTAGCAATCTCGCACCCTCGCGATCAAGACTATTTAAGCTTATAGGTAAGGCAAGGTAAATATGTGGAGCTGCAGCAAGCGACTAGCATATATGGTGGCTAACCTGTTCGCAAAAGAGAGCGAGAAGAGAAGGCAAAGCGCGATCGAGTAACTAGAGAACATCCTGCAACAAGCATTACTCCAACACCATGTTCACTTCCCGGACTCCGCCGAGAAGGGACCATCACGGTAACTCACACTGTTGATTCATTTTTAATTAAGTTAAGGTTCAAGTTATCTACAACCGGATATTAACAAATTCCCATCTGCCCATAACCGCGGGCACGGCTTTCGAAAGTTCAAATCCCTGCAGGGGAATCCCAACTTAGCCCATGACAATCTCTCACGGTCAACGAAGGAATAGACCTTCTCCCGAGACATTCCGATCAGACTCGGTATCCCGGTTCTACAAGACACTTCGACAAGTTAAAACAAATCCAGCAACACCGCCCGAATGTGCCGACAAATCCCGATAGGAGCTGCACATATCTTGTTCTCAGGGCACACTCAGATGAGCGCTCCATACAACTAAAACCAAACCTCGAGTTTCCCCAAGGGGGCGCTGCATAGGACTCTAGTTTGGACCAACACTCAGAGGAGCACTGGCCCGGGGGGGGGGGTTTAAATAAGATGACCCTCGGGCTCCGAAAACCCAAGGGAAAAATAGGCTAGGTGGCAAATGGTAAAACCAAGGTTGGGCATTGCTGGAAAAGTTTTAATCAAGGCGAACTATCAAGGGGTTCCCATTATCACCCAGCCGCATAAGGAACGCAAAATCTGGGAACATAACACCGATATGACGGAAACTAGGGCGGCAAGAGTGGAAGAAAACACTAGGCGAGAGGCCGATCCTTCCACCCTTTACCAAGTATATAGATGCATTAAGATAACAAGATAATATAATGATATCCCAACAAGTAAATAATGTTCCAACAAGGAACGGTCTCCAATCTCCACCTGCAACTAGCAACGCTATAAGAGGGGCTGAGCAAAGCGGTAACATAGCCAATCAACGGTTTGCTAGGACATGGTGGGTTAGAGGTTTGTCATGGCAATTTGGGAGGCATGATTAGCAAGTGGTAGGTATCGTAGCATAGGCATAGCAAAAGAGCGAGCATCTAGCAAAGCAAAGATAGTAGTGATTTCGAGGGTATGATCATCTTGCCTGCAAAGTTGTCAGAGTTGACTGGATCCTCGAAAGCAAACTCAACGGGCTCCTCGTTAGCGAACTCGTCTCCCGGCTCTACCCAAACAAGACAAACAAGCAATAAGGACACAATCAACCACGTGCAAACTCAAACAACATGATGCGAAGATGGTATGCTATGCAGGATGCAATATGGGATGCATATGCAAGATTTGACAAGGAATGCATGAACCTAGCCTCAACTTGGAAATCCAAGTGTGCCACTGGAAAGATGAGATGAAATCTCTTGAAAACAATATAAAGATCGCCGGAATCGGAGTTACGGTTTGGAAATGGCAAGCAATTCAAATATGACCAAGTTCTGCGATTTACAGCAAGTAGCCATCTAAATGCAACAAGATGAACATGCTACAACACCCAAACATGGCATCAAAATACATGGAAGGGATCCATTCATGATGCTTAACAAAAGACTAGCGCTGAGCTACGTCCAATTCATCCATTAACAGGTTCAAACAAGCATGGTAAAAATGCATTTGGTAAACAGATCTCAGACTTAGTGAAATTAACACTTGTCTGGAATTTCAGATCAGATGGCACTCTTTGGAGCATGAAAACTATATGCTACAGGACCTGAACATGGAAAAGTAAAGCATGGCATGGAGCTACACAAAGAGCTTAATAAAAGTCCCTTAGTGACGTTGAGCCAAAAGGGATCGGAAAATACATTTGCAAGCATGTGAACATGGCAAAAACATAATCAGTTCTTAGACTTGGTGAAAAACTGGAGCATGCTGAAACAGATATCAAGTAGGCATGTTTACGAGCTTGATGCACTCACTACAGAGCAAGTCATGACAATCTAAGCATACACCCATCAAGAATACACAAAATACAAGCTAGACATGGCAAGAACAATAACATAGCATGCACGGATCAACTACAACATCCTCGGCAAAATCGCTAACAAGTAGACAATCTGCCCAGATTCACGAAATGACAAAAGTAGAGCTCGATTGACTCAAGCTAGGGTGCTCCATAATTGCAAACAAAGACATGTATGGATAGAGCACTACAAGATTAACAAATCATCCTTACTTATCATCCTCAAAAGAGGCGCAGATCACTAGGAAACAACATGAACATATGGCATAATGAGATAAACAGATCAAGGACTTAGTGGAAATGCTAAGTCCCTGAAATCAGCCTTAACGAATGCTCCACTTTGCATGCTTGTGCTAGTCAACACACACATCACAAAAATACATGGGTTGCACCTCTGGATAGATGGCAAAACATATAACAAAACTCATGAAGAGCTCAGGGGCATACCATGCACACAATAATCATGGCAAAAATGACAAATATCCAATTGGAGCAGCAGATCTGACAATTATCTCAAATAGCATTCTCCTAACAGCATTTCGGGCATCAAGATGAACTCAAATGAAAATGATGAAGTGAGATGAAATGATGTACTCTCTGAGATGAACATTTTGATATGCTATATGCCCAAAACGGAGCTACAGATGCAAAGTTATAGCACGATGAACATAGCAAAATTACTAGGGTTTCGGGGCAAAAGTCAACCGAATCAGATCTGGATCCGGATCGGGTTACTGTAGCGGCATGCAATCCAAGGTTCGTCGGCCAGATCCGAAGAACTCGCCGGAGTTCGAGAACAAGGAGGAGGTGACCGGGGCCTGGCACCGGAGTGGAGGCGCGCGGAGGGGCGGCGGCGCCGTCCGGCGATGTGGGCGCCGGCGACGAGGAGGCGGGGCGGCTTTGGCGTGGCGGGGCGACGAGGCGCAGGCGGCAGCGCAGTGAGGTGAAGGCGGCGGCGCGGCGAGGGGCTTGCCGGCTCGGGCGGAGAAGAGGCAGGCGGCGGCGCGCGACGACTAGGCCGCGGGGGCCGGCTCCGGGCCTGGCGGGCCCTCGCGATCGGCGGCGAAGTGGGGCACCCGCCCAGGACACGTGGCGCTCCCGGAGTGGCCGGCGGGGGAGCGGACACTATCCGGCCCGCGGGAAATTGTCCGGCGGCGGCGGGTGGAGTTGATCTAGGGTTAGGAATGGAGGGGATCCGGGATTTTCGAGGAGGGGGTCTTTATATAGGCATAGAGGGAGCTAGGAGAGTCCAAATGAGGTGCGGTTTTCGGCCACACGATTGTGATAGAACGCTCTAGATGATGGAGAAGGTTTTGGTGGGTTTTGGGCCAAATTGGAGGGGTGTTGGGCTGCAACACACACGAGGCCTTCTCGGTCCCTCGGTTAACCGTTGGAGCATCAAACGAAGTCCAAATGGTACGAAACTTGACAGGCGGTCTACCGGTAGTAAACCAAGGCCGCTTGGCAAGTCTCGGTCCAATCTGGAAATGTTTAATCCCTACACACGAAAGAAAGGTAGAAATGACCACCGGAGGAGAACGGAGCGCCGGAATGCAAAACGGACAACGGGGAAAATGTTCGAATGCATGAGATGAACACGTATGCAAATGCAATGCACATGAAGACATGATATGAGATGCATGACAACGATAACAACACACAGAGACAAAAACCCGAACTCGAGAAAATAAAATAACTTAAGGCCGGAAATGGCAAGAGTTGGAGTACATATTGGGTAAATTACATCCGGGGTGTTACACATTTCCTTGTCGGAAATAGTTGTGATGTTTACACGGATCATAAGAGCTTGAAGTACATTTTCACGCAGAAGGAGTTGAACCTCAGACAGAGGAGATGGATTGAATTGATCAAGGACTATGACATGAGATTGCATTATCACCCAGGAAAAGCAAATGTTGTAGTAGATGGCTTGTGCCGTAAAAGCCATGTGAACACCCTCATAGCTGGAGGATTACCTCAGAAATTAGCCGACGATCTCAGAGATCTCCGATTGGAGATAGTACCAAGAGGATTTGTCGCCACCTTGGATATTCAATCCACTTTGACCGAAAAGATCCGTGAAGCGCAGATGACGGACAAGGAAATTGCAGAGATAAAGGAAAAGATGAGTAACAGAAAGGCTAAAGGTTTTCGTGAGGATGAACACGGAACTTTATGGTTTGAGGATCATATCTATGTGCCTAATGACCCAGAGGTCAGGAAGTTAATTCTTTAGGAGGCCCATGATTCACCGTACTCAATTCACCCAGGCAACACCAAGATGTATCTGGATTTAAAGGAAAGTTTCTGGTGGACAGGTATGAAGAAGGATATTGCCAAGTACGTAGCAGTATGCGATGTTTGTCAGCGAGTAAAGGCGGAACATCAGAAGCCGGCAGGGTTACTTCAACCACTGCCGATTCCCAAGTGGAAATGGGAAAAACTTGGAATGGATTTTATCACAGGATTACCCAGGACCCGTTTAGGTTATGATTCTATCTGGGTAGCAGTTGATCGCTTGACCAAGGTAGCTCATTTCATTCCGTGAAGACTACATACACCAGCGCTAAGTTAGCCAAGATATACATGACCAGGATCGTATGTCTGCATGGAGTTCTGAGGAGTATCGTGTTAGATAGAGGAACACAATTTACCTCAAAGTATTGGAATCAGTTGCTTGAAACTTTGGGTACGAGGCTGGAGTTCAGTATAACTTTTCATCCGCAGACAGATGGACAGACCGAGAGAGTCAACCAGATTCTGGAGGACATGTTGAGAGCATGTGCGCTAGACTATGGGTCTAGCTGGGATGACAATTTGCCATACGCAGAGTTCTCGTACAACAACAGCTATCAGACCAGTCTGAAGATGGCCCCTTTCGAAGCTCTATACGGAAGGAGGTGCAGAACACCATTGCTGTGGGATGGTGTCGGAGACCGAAAACTTTTTCGTCCCGATCTTATCAGAGACTCCGAAGAGAAAGTCAAGCTGATTCGAGATAGACTCAAGATAGCCTAGTCGAGACAGAAGAGTTATGGCGACAGTAAACGCAAGGAGATAACGTATGAAGTTGGAGACCGAGCATATCTTCGTGTGTCCCCACTTTGAGGAATCAAGAGATTTGGGGTTAAAGGAAAATTAGCACCCAGGTTCGTTGGCCCCTACAAAATCCTCGAACGTAGAGGAGAAGTTGCATATAATCTGGAATTGCCAGAAGGATTGTCAGGAGTTCACGATGTCTTTCACGTATCCCAGCTAAAGAAATTCCATGCCGAGATGGCCGATATTCCTTTGAGAGACACAGTTCCTCTAGAAGCCATACAGCTTGACAGTGATCTGACTTATGAGGAGAAACCTGTTAGAATTCTCGAGACTGCGAACAAAGTTACCCGCAGCAAGATCATCAAGTTTTGCTAGGTTGTGTGGAGCCACCACTCTGAGGAGGAAGCCACCTGGGAGCGAGAAGAAGATCTCCGCCGAGACCACCCGCACCTATTTGCTAGCCAACCCGAATCTCGAAGGCGAGATTCATCTTAAGGTGGGTATGTTTGTAACATCCCAAATTTGCAATTTGGAATGTTTTACAATTATTAGTTAAGCATCTATGCATTTTGTTTGAATTGTGTGGCATTTGGAAATTTTCAGAGGCATTTGAGTTGTTGTCTGAATTGGATTCAACTTGGCAATTGAAATTTATTTCAAAAAGAAATGCCTGACAAAAATACTTGAGCAAAAGTATGAGAGGAGTAAACATGACACTCCAAAAATGTGAGAAGAAAAATATGGCCAAAAAGTTTGAATTCAAATTTGATTCTTATTTGGGATTTCCAGAAGATGTTTTTTTAGTTTGTGTTTTGCCTTTGGAAAAATGTCCACGTTGTAGGATTAATCCCCCTGAGAATTTTGATATATATATATATGTCTTATATAAAAATATTATAGTTTTCTCTTAGTTTAGTTTTTCTCTCTGCCTTAAT
>NC_041392.1:426466204-426529191 GCF_002162155.2 Triticum dicoccoides | reverse complement strand
CGACCCAGCCAGCAAGACCACAGCCCAGCCAGCGCCGAGCCGCCAGCCCAGCATAGCGGCCGCACCCGAATCCCCTCCCGACCGGTCGCCCGCTCGCCTCCTTCCCTCCTCTCTCTCACTGACAGCAGGACCCGCCCCTGTTCTTTCCCCTCGCCCACGCCATACCGCACCAGAGCGCAACCACCACCGTCCGACACCGCAATCTTCTCGGGATCGCGACCCGCGTCGCCCCCTCCTCCAAGACCTTGCCCTATATAAACCCCTCGGCCTCCTCTCTCGATCCCCTAAAACCCTAAGCTCAAAACCACCCGTAGCCACCGCCGTCACCAAACGTATCTCGCTGCCGCCGCCGCCTCGGTTCGCCACCGCTTTTGCCACCGGTGAGCATCCCCCTTGACTCCAAGCTCCACCACGCGAACCGCCTCATCCTCCCACACCCCCCCTGACATCTTTTTGATCTTCCTCGACGCCTATAGGAAGCCGCTCGAGCACCTCCGCTCTTCACCGGAGCTGCAGCTCACCATAACCCCGCCGTCGACACCCCGGCTATTTCCGTCGTCCCCGAGCCACCTCGACATCACCACCTCCTCCGCCTCGCTCTGCCGCATCGCCCCGACGTCGCCACCATCGCCCCGGACCACCGAAGCACCACCGCCACCAACGCCCGAGCCCACCTCACCATCAACCGCCACTGTAAGCCGCTGGACGCCACTCCATCGTTCGATCTGCAACCTACGGCGTAGATTATAAATAGTGAATGGCTAGGTTTTTTTATTAGACCGGTTTTAGTTGGGTTTTGTTCCGGTTTAGTTACCTGGTTTAGTTAGACCGAACCGGCCGATTTTTCTGTTTAGTCACGGGCGCGTTTTAGTTAGCTTTCGCCTAAGCGTTAGATAGGCCCAGTAGCGCCTGTTTTGTTTTTAGTTTTAATTTTTAGTTTTTGTTTTAAAAACAGAATAGTTCTGTTCTTGTAAAGTCTATATCTTTTAGGTTGTTTAATATTTTTAGTTGATTCTTTTTTTGTTAGTTCACAAATTTCCTATACTTTCTGTAGAAAATAGATTCGGCCATGTTTAAGTTTACAAAAATAGTTTTATATTAGTTTTAGTCATATTAGTATTTCTACTATAATTTGAGCTAGAATTAATATTTTTAGGTGATTCCTTTTGCCACTGCTTAGTTTTGACCTAGCCTAGCAGTAGGAACTAGTTGGGGTATTTGGAGATTGTATTAAAATTAGTTTTAGTCGAAATCAAGATTTTCTAGCTTTTTTAGCTTGCTGTTGCTTCCTGCTGTTCTAGTTATTATAGAATTTTAATTTACCCCTGTTATAATTTATTTTAGATTAGTTTCTGTATTTACAGAGGGTGAACATTTATTTACAGCAAAATAAAAAGTTTTATTTTATTTTCTTATTAGTTTTGTTTTAGGTATAACAGGAGTTCTATAATAGATATTGATGTGATTCTTTTTGCAGCTAGTTTATATGTTGTTTTCCTTTATGTTAGTTAGCAAAACCCTTGTTTTGGTTCTGTTAAGAAAAGTGTTAGTGGGATAAAACTATTTGTTTGTTGTTGCTTGAAGTGATGAAAACCTTGATTTTGTTTTCTTGAGTTTTCTTTGGTTTTGGTTTGAGTGCTTGTGTGTTTTCCTTTAGCTTGTTGTTATGTTATTTAGTGGAATACTTATTTGTGCTATTGTTTGACTCGATAGAATTTCCGGAGTGCGAAGCTTGCTATCTCGAGTCACTAGCATTTGAAGACCGTCAGCCAGGCAAGTCATTTGATCATGTTTTACAATACGTATGATTTTGTTGCATTAGAATTATTCGTCCCCACCATGCATGCAGTAGGAGAATTTTAAGTTATGTCTTGAGTAGTATCATGAGGTAGGATGAACCCAATTCCCCTTGCTACTATTGCCCGGGACGATGTTGTTTTATCTTTCTATGCTCGTAGACAGGGTTCGTTGAGAGATTCATAAGGGAGATGTGAGAGTCAAGATGATGACAACCCCATGACTTCAAGCTCAAGATGGACTTCAAATTCACTACTGGGTGGAGGACGGTTGACGGGCACCCTGGAGGAACCAGCGGATGGCCGGGATGCATGGAGAAGCGCCATGACATCTTGCGGAAAGCTTCACCCAACCATGAAGAGACGGATGGATACCCCTTGACCGGAAGCTTACCTGTGCAGCTGCAAGCCATTATGGGCTCTGGCTGGGTTGACCTTAGGCGTGACTCTGGATGGACGGTGCCAGCTGATGTATAAGAACGGTAGGACATGGATGGGCACCGGTAGTGCCCAGAGAAATTCTACGGAAGACCCTGTTTCGTTCGTCCCGTCTTCACACACCAGGCAGTGCGAGGACATAAAGGAGGGAACGATTCTTGCGGGTAAAGTGCACAAGACTCTGCAGAGTAACAACCTAATCGATTACCCGTGTCCCCGGTTACGGACAAATGAGCCTTTGGAAATTGGAGTATTTCGGAAATCTCAACACCGAACAAATAAATTAATTGAGGGGTTAATTAATAATTGGGAATGAGACATTGGTTGGCGGAACCATCTAAATAACTACCAACATTTTGTAGTAATTGTAAGCAAGTCCTTTGTTGTAGGGAAAAAACTGGCTTTTTCGCAAAAACATAAAACTTAGAGCCCCACAGCCAAATTGCATATTGTATTAGCATTGTTATTATTGTCTTTCTCTGTGACTTGCCGGCATATTCAAAATGCTGACCTACACGTCTGCAACATCTCATGTTGCAGAGGAGTTTTCCGACCAGGAGTGAGGCTACGATCTACGCTTGGCGATTGCCCTATGGAGTCGGATGGACTCACTATTCGTGTATGCTTCCGCAACTTTATTTAGTTTATTTCTAATGAGTTGGCCTTCAGCCGAATTTATTATGATGTAATAAAGACTCGATATGAGAATCGTGTAATAAATTCAGGTGTGATTGAACTTTGGATCTTTTCATCAATGTACTGTGTGTGCCAGTATGATCTTGGGATGGTACAGCTACACAGAGACTTGACCAATTTTGGGTCGGGTCATTACACATCAGCTCAATGAGCTATATGTTGTTAGGAAATACCAAAACCACCTAGGGATAGTTGCACTTTCAATCTCCCCCTTTTTGGTAATTGATGACAACATATAGATGAAAGCTTCGACAAATGATAATAAGAGTGAAAAACATTATCGCTTTGAGAAGTATGTGAAAAGCAAGAGCTCCCCCTAAATTTGTGCATAGTTTAAGATTTGCTTTGGACTGCAAATGCACAATGAGTTAGGATCATGGGTTACTCTTCCATGTCACATACATCTTGGTGGAGCACTCAAAATGTTAATAATTAAATACATGCAATCATCACCAAGAAAAGTGAATGATCATATGGGGATATAAAAGGATAATGTCATCCAACAAGCATTAAGGTAGCATATGATCAAACACATGATCATCCAAGTGTCACACAAAAGCATAAAGTATCTCAAACAAGCAAATCACAAAGTTCAACCAGCAAACAACAAGAGAGAACAAAAAGCAACACTCTGTCTCAAAGCCTATGATCTATACATTTTCTCCCCCTTTGGCAACAAGTTACCACAAAGTTCATAAAAAATGCATAGTGCTAGATTGACTCTTAGGCTTGGTCTTCAGGTGGTGGTGTAGATAAAACTCCAAGGACGAAGGCATCAGTTGATGTAGATGGAGCTGGTGGAGTGGGTGCTGGAGCTGGTGGCACTGAAGCTGTAGCTGGTACAAATGAAGTTGCTCTGGTGTCTGTAACTGGCACTGTAGCAGATCTCTGTCCTCTGGGCACTCTAGCAAAAGCATCAGTGGTAGACTTGCCCTTCTTCTCCTACACTTCATCCTGAACTCAACAACTGACTATATCTCAGTGACCTTCACATCTAAATCATAGAACTTCTGCTCCATGATCCTCTCCAAGCTCTCCTGGTTTTGACTCAGGGTGGCCAATCCCTTCTCAATCCTCAGAGTGGAGGCAATTAAGTAGCCAAGCTGATCTTGCTTGCTCTTCAGAAGATACTGAGATGCCTCATCAATGGTTGGCATCGTTGCAGCCTGTTCAGTCCTTGCCTTCTCCCTCTTTGCTTGTGATTGCATAGAAGATGGTTCATTCTCATCCATTACCACGGTGTTGTCCTCAAAGTCTGGGTAGATGGGCATATGATCCTTGTCCAAGAGATATGTGCCAGTGCCCATCTTGGAGTTGATTAGCTCCTGGATTTGTGGGGCATACCCACAACTTCTCTTCTGATCTGCAACTATTCTCTTTATAGTTTCCACAATTAGGCTCATGACTTTGAACTTTTAGGCACATCAAATATGTGAAGCAGGTTAATTGCATGGCCTTTGATCATCTTGTCATCACCTGACTTTGGCAATAGAGTGTGCCTGAGGATCCAGTTGATTGTTGGCAAACCTGACAGAAGGTAATGTACTGGTCCAAATTTGCGTGTCTCAAGAGCAGGGTCTGGGATCTCTCTATACATATGTGCCATGGTGTTGTGATCCTTCTTCTTGGCATATACATCCAAGTCATCTTCATTCTTCTTAGGAGCATTGATCAATTTTGCCCATTCTTCAACTGTTGACTGGTACCTAGTACCTTCAGACATCCAGACAATCCTTCCATCTGGGTAGAAATGAGCGGTGGAGTAGAACTACATAATAAGCTCATCATTCCACTTTGTGAGCTTCTGCCCAACAAAGTCCTCTACTCCACAAGACTTGAAAGTATCATAGACTCCAGGATAGTGTTCTTCATTTTCCCTGATGTACTCCCAGTCCACCCATCTCATATCACGAACTATAGGCTTCTTGTCAAGCAACACTGTCTCATAGAAGTCCTGCTGTTCCTTTGTATGGAACCTATAGTCCACATCAGTTCTTCTCCTGATTGCATAGGGATCAGTCAATCTCCACTGTCTGAGTCCTGCATCCTTCCCGAGCTTCATGTCCTCAGCTACTGGATGAGCATCATTGTGATCTGGAATTTTGGGCTTCAACTTTCTCAAGACATGTGACTCATCATCATCTTCTTCTATAGCAGCTTCAGGCACTGGGGCCTTATTCTTCTCTGCAGCTGGAATATTCCTTGTACTCCTGTTGGGTGCAGCTTTGGGTTTTGGAGCAGCTGCCTTGGGAGCTTCTTTGGGCTTAGATGGAGCAGCCCCTGATCATATAGCATCTCCCATAAGCTTTTGAGCTTTAGGTGCTGGTGCAGCAACCTCTTCCTCTTCCTCTTCCATCATTGAGGGCTTCCCAATTACTCTGGCAATGATCTTCTTGACCCTTTCTTTCCTCTTCTTACCATCTCCAGTTTCCTTGGGTTCAAGAGTGAACTCCATTGTTTCTCCTGTGGCAACTTTCCTTGCCTTAGACATGGGCTGTCTTCTTGCTGGCATCTTTGTTTTCATTCCTGGCTTAGTTGCAGCAGCAGTGCCATATTCCTTTTTCAGAACTTTCCTCTTTGAGGTGGCCTCTTCCTCAACAAGCACATAGTCCTCATCCTCAGAATATGAGGTTCTCTTCTTTCTGGCCTAGGTGGCTGCCTTAGACAAGTTGCTGGGTGTACTCCTGCTTCCATCATCATAGCTGCTAGAGGGACTAGTGCCCTCACTCATGTGAACTTGCTCCTTAGACTTGTTCTGACTGTCACTCTGATATGACATGATGCAAACACTGACATGAGACCCTATGAATAAATATAGATGAGATAGATTGGATGAGCATCACAATGTGTAGAGGTTTTTGCAAAAGAATGAGTCAAAAACTTAGTTTTAGTTTTCCACAGAAAGCATTTCGGATCTACCGATTTGAAAACTCGGTGATACCGAAGCAGCTTTTGGAACCTAAACTAGTGAACTCGGTCAGACCGATTCACAGTTCGGTGTCACCGAGACTGCTAGGGTTTCACAAAGAATTGAACTCAGTCACACCGATTTGCAATTCTCAGTCAGACCGAGAATCACAAGTGCAATGGCCTTAGCCAAATCAGTGGAACCGATTTCAACAACTCGGTTGGTCCGAGATGATTTTGGCGGAAACCTAACCATAAATTTTCAATCCACAACTAATCTACAAAGTGATTTCGCTAGATAGAGTGATCTCAATCGTGGCTAAGATACATGGCAAAACAATGTGCTAGGAATCGGAGTGAGATTAGCACAAGTATCAAGTCCATACCCTAAGTGCGGCGATGGACCTGCTACGGCGTCAAGGATTTCCGTTGACGGCGGCGGAGACCAGCAGCGGGAGCCAGCTGGCGATGAGGAGGACGATCCGGAGACCCAGGGAGGCAAGGCAGGCTGAGCGCCGGCGAAGGGGTTCGGAGAATTTTCCAAATTTTGGCCCGGGGATATATATAGCCTGACCTTGTCGGTGTGACCGAGTGGAACAACTCGGTGGCACCGAGATGCATAACTGCAAGTAGTTACTGCAACTCGGTGTGACTGAAAAGTTCAAATCGGTTGCACCGAGATTGAAAACCTAGATCGACTTAGTGATCTCGGTATGACCGAAATGGATGAATCGGTCAGACCGAAACACACAAAGAAGTTTTGGAAGTTTAAGTCTATGACGAATCGCGGACTTCGAGTGCTCCTCACATAGAGTGGTCCGAATTTGACTTGATCAAACTTTATGATGTAACATGAATAGAGTTTGAGACAAGAAAATCATAGATAGCTAGAGAAGGTTCTTAGGCATTCTTGTCCATCCACTTGGCAAAAGAAAAAGGAACCAAACAATCAAAACAACAAGTGGATGTCCTCAAATGAGTAAATTATGCAACCAACTTGCTCACACAATATAATGGCAAATGAAATATGTGGCAAAGCATGCACAACCAATTCTAGCATCTATCAACCAATTGGCGATGACTAGGTCATCTATATATGAGTATATTGACTTAGGAGTCAAATGAGAACATTTGATCATAGGTCATACTCATCGTTTAAGCACAAGTGGGGTTACCACTTTTACATAAAGCGTTGTTGTGTTCACACCATTAGAGTTGCTTTAGCTCAATTCTTAGAGTAAAGCTCCCCCTAGATGTGAGATCCCCCCTAAGAGGGATGAACTAACCTTGGGTTTTGTCGATGATGACTTCATGTAGGTGTTGAAGATGTGGATGCTCAATGTTGATGTAGATCATTTGAAGCAATCCTTTGGAGTGAGTTGCACTTTCAATACCTACACAGGCTAGTCCCACAAGGAACAAACAAGGATATCCATAGACATAGAGTGATGCACACACATGATTATGTCTATGAAAGCATTAGGTTACCTTGTCCCTTGTCTTACCAACAAGAGGGTTTGTGACTCCTTGAACTAGTGCAAGATGCGGAAGTTGATTGCACTTGTTCTTGCCAAAATGATAAGAGTGAAGTATGTTGGCGGAGTCACCCTCAGGAATTCTCTAGTTCTTCTTCTTCGGGATCCACGTCATCTTGATGGGAATCATTGGAGTTGTAGTCGTACTTGATGAAGTAGAACTTGATGTAGTCTTGGGAACCCACTTGACCAAGGCCTTAGGAGCTTCTTCAAATGCATTAATCTCCTCTTGAAGCTTATCCTTGCCTTTTTGCTTGTGGTCTTGTGGTGGAAGATCATCTTGAGCTTGTGTCCCTTTGAAGGAAGTAGGATCATACTTCTTTTGTTGAGGAAAAAATCTTGGGGTATTGATCTTCTTCCCACTCAACTCCATTGGCATTGAACTTTCGTTCAAAACACGTTGGTTCTTCCGTGTCTTCCTTGCTTGCGTACAATTTCCTCGAATTGCTTACTCCCGGCAAGGCTCTTGTAAACACCTTTCTCTATAATTCCCTTCAATAAGCTATTTTCTTGCTCAAGTGTAACTTGGCTAAGAGAATCATTAGTGGAATCAAGAGAACTACTAGAAGCAACAACATTGGATTTAGCATGATTATTGTTACTACTAGAGGAAGAATCTTTCTTGTTCTTGTTACTAGACTTGACTTGAGGCATGTAAGTGGATAAGAGTAAACGCTTGGCAATGTAAGAAGAACTTTTCTTGCGAAGATCATCATTGATTGCCTTTAAGAACTCATGATGTTGCTCAAGGTTGAGCTTTTCAAAACGTAATTTCTCATGAGTCCTTAAAAGTTCTCGATGATCCCCTAAGATATTTTCATGAGCTAACTTAAGAGTGTTTAGTTCTTTAGTTAGTAACTCAATTTTCTCCTTATCATTGTCATTCGTTTTATCTTGATTAGCATGATTAATTGACGTTTCATCATAGTATTCATCACTAGAGTTGTCAACAAGTAAATCATCATCACCTAACAAGTCATCTTCATCACTATTGAAATCAACATACTCGGGGTGTGATACCTTTGGGCCTTTAGCCATGAAGCATCTTCCAAGTCCTTCATTTTGTGAATCAAATATGTCGTAGGAGTTGGTTGACACAAGTGCTAGACCGGCAACACCTTCATCTTGAGTATATTCGGAGTCAGGGTGATAGCTTCTCTCGGAGTGATTGTCGGAGTCGGAGCCGGATACCCATTCACCAACATGAGCTTGATGTCTTCGTTTTGTGTAGCTCCTTGATGACTTGTCCTTCCTTTCCGAATCCTTGCTTCTCCGGGATGTTCTTCGTTCATAATGATCATCTCTACTCCTTCTCTCTCTTGATGGTGATTCTTCTCTTCTACTTCTTCTTTTTGGAGAATCTTCTCTTCTCTTGTAGGGTGCCGTACACTCATTGGAATAGTGTTCGAGTCTTCCACAATTGTAGCAATTTCGCTCTCGACTAGAAGATCTTTTGTCATTGTAGGACCTTGACTTGGAACTTCTCTCTTTGCTTCTACTCTTGTAGAACTTGTTGAAGTTCTTCACCATTAGGCTCAATTCTTCATTGAAGGTTTGTTTCTCACTTGATGATGTGGGAGCTTCACATGAGGCTTTGTAAGCACCACTTGACTTGTTATGGAGCTCCTCCTTATCCTTGAGTGACATCTCATGAGCAACAATTCTTCCAATGACTTCCGTTGGCTGAAGATCTTTGTAATTGGGCATCATTTGGATCAATGTGCATACGGTATCATATTTTCCGTCCAAAGCTCTTAGGATCTTCTTGATGATGAATTTGTCGGTCATCTCTTCACTTCCTAAGCCGGCGATCTCATTTGTGATAAGAGCAAGCCTAGAGTACATTTCAGCGACACCTTCACCATTCTTCATTTTGAACTTGTCAAGCTGACTTTGAAGCACATCCAACTTGGATTCCTTGACGGAGTCGGTACCTTCATGCATATCAATCAAAGTATCCCAAATTTCCTTCGCATTCTCAAGATGGCTAATTTTGTTGAATTCTTTGGGGCACAATCCGTTGAAGAGGATATCACAAGCTTGATCATTGTATTGCAACATCTTCAACTCTTCCGCTGTAGCTTCACGGTTCGGTTCTCTCCCATCAAAGAATTCACCTTGCAAGCCAATACACACAATAGCCCATACGGCGGGGTTATGTCCAAGAATATGCATTTTCATCTTATGCTTCCAACTAGCAAAATAAGTACCATCAAAGTAAGGACCTCTACGGTGGTAATTTCCCTCGCTAGACGCCATACTCTCCTAGGTTGTGAAACCAAGGTTATGACTACCAAAAGCTATGAAAGTCAAAGCAAATGGAGACCAAAGCTCTGATACCACTTGTAGGATCGAAAGTATGTCTAGAGGGGGGGGGGGGGTGATTAGACTACTTGACCAAATAAAACTTATCATTTCCCAATTTTAGTTCTTGGCAGATTTTAGCAACTTTGGTCAAGTCAAGCAATCTTAACACAATTCAAGCAAGCATGCAAAGAGTATATGAGCAGCGGAAAGTAAAGCATGCAACTTGAAAGAATGTAAAGGGAAGGGTTTGGAGGATTCGAACGCAATAGGAGACACGGATGTTTTTGTCGTGGTTCCGATAGGTGGTGCTATCGTACATCCACGTTGATGGAGACTTCAACCCACGATGGGTAACGGCTGCGCGAGTCCACGGAGGGCTCCACCCATGAAGGGTCCACGAAGAAGCAACCTTGTCTATCCCACCATGGCCGTCGCCCACGAAGGACTTGCCTCACTAGGGTAGATCTTCACGAAGTAGGCGATCTCCTTGCCCTTACAAACTCCTTGGTTCAACTCCACAATCTTGTCGGATGCTCCAAAGTGACACCTAGCCAATCTAAGAGACACCACTCTCCAAGAAGTAACAAATGGTGTGTTGATGATGAACTCCTTGCTCTTGTGCTTCAAATGATAGTCTCCCCAACACTCAACTCTCTCTCACAGGATATGGATTTGGTGGAAAGAAGATTTGAGTCGAAAGCAACTTGGGAAGGCTACAAATCAAGATTCATATGGTAAGAATGGACTATCTTGGCCTCAACACAAGTGTAGGTGGTTCTCTCTCAGAAAAGGTAAGTTGGAAGTGTAGGTTCGTTCTGATGGATCTCTCCACCAATGAAGAGGAGGTGGAGGGGTATATATAGCCTCCACACAAAATCTAACCATTACACACAACTAGCCAATCTCGGTGGGACCGAATTGATAAACTCGGTCGGACCGATTCAGCAAATCTAGTGACCTTTAGGATTTTCGGTGGGACCGACATGCAACTCGGTAGGACCGATATGGTTAGGGTTAGGGCATAACGTAATCTCGGTGAGAACGATTACACAAACTCGGTGAGACCGATTTTGGTAATAAGCTAACCAGAGAGTTGGTCAGGTAAACTCGGTGGGACCGATTCGCTCATTTCGGTGAGATCGAAATGTTACGAAAAGGAAACAAAGAGTTTACATTGCAATCTCGGTGGGACCGATCGCTCATATCGGTGAGACCGAAACATTACAAAGGGAAACAGAGAGATTACAATCCCATCTCGGTGAGACCGAGATCCCAATCGGTGAGATCGATTTGCCTAGGGTTTGTGGTAGTGGCTATGACATCTGAACTCAGTGGCGCCGGATAGAAAGAATTGGTGGGGCCAAGTTTGACTTTTGGTTTAGGTCATATGTGGATGTGAGAAAGTAGTTGAGGGCTTTGGAGCATATCACTAAGCATTTTGAGCAAGAGCCTCATAAAGAAACACATCATCCCTCCTTGATAGTATTGGCTTTTCCTATAGACTCAATGTGATCTTGGATCACTAAAATAGAAAATGTAGAGTCTTGAGCTTTGAGCTTGAGCCAGTCCTTTTGTCCTTAGCATTTTGAGGGGTCCACTTTTCTCATCCATGCCATGCCAATCATTGAGCTTTCCTGAAATATTAATCTTGAAATACCATTAGCTCAATGAGCTATATGTTGTTAGGAATTACCAAAACCACCTAGGGATAGTTTCACTTTCAATCTCCCCCTTTTTGGTAATTGATGACAACATATAGATCAAAGCTTCGACAAATGATAATATGAGTGAAAAACATTGTCGCTTTGAGAAGTATGTGAAAAGCAAGAGCTCCCCCTAAATTTGTGCATAGTTTAAGATTTGCTTTTGACTGCAAATGCACAATAATTTAGGATCATGGGTTACTCTTCCATGTCACATACATCTTGGTGGAGCGCTCAAAATGATAATAATTAAATACATGCACTCATCACCAAGCAAAGTGAATGATCATATGGGGATATAAAAGGATAATGTCATCCAACAAGAATTAAGGTAGCATATGATCAAACACATGATCATCCAAGTATCACACAAAAGCATAAAGTATCTCAAACAAGCAAATAACAAAGTTCAACCACCAAACAACAAGAGAGAACAAAAAGCAACACACTCTCTCGAAGCCTATGATCTATACATTTTCTCCCCCTTTGGCAACAAGTTACCAAAAAGTTCATAAAAATGCATAGTGCTAGATCGACTCTCAGGCTTGGTCTTCAGGTGCTGGTGTAGATAAAACTCCAAGGACGAAGGCATCCGTTGATGTAGATAGAGCCGGTGGAGTGGGTGCTGGAGCTGGTGGCACTAAAGCTATAGCTAGTGCATATGAAGTTGCTCTGGTGTCTGTAACTGGCACTGCAGCAGATCTCTGTCCTCTGGGCACTCTAGCAAAAGCATCAGTGGTAGACTTGCCCTTCTTCTCCTGCACTTCATCCTGAAGTTGCTCAACAAATGACTGTATCTTAGTGGCCTTCACATCTAAATCATAGAACTTCTGCTCCATGATCCTCTCCAAGCTCTCCTTGTTTTGTGTCAGGGTGGCAAATCCCTTCTCAATCCTTAGAGTGGAGGCAATTAAGTAGCCAAGCTGATCTTGCTTGCTCTTCAGAAGATACTGAGATGCCTCATCAATGGTTGGCATCTTTGCAGCCTTTTCAGTCCTTGCCTTCTCCCTCTTTGCTTGTGCTTGCACAGAAGATGGTTCATTCTCATCCATTACCATAGTGCTGTCCTCAAAGTCTGGGTAGATGGGCATATGATCCTTGTCCAAGAGATATGTGCCAGTGCCCATCTTGGAGTTGATTTGCTCCTGGATCTATGGGGCATACCCACAACTTTTCTTCTGATCTGCAGTTGTTCTCTTTATAGTTTCCACAATTAGGCTCATGACTTTGAACTTTTGAGGCACATCAAATATGTGAAGCAGGTTAATTGCATGGCCTCTGATCATCTTGTGATCACCTGACTTTGGCAGTAGAGTGTGCCTGAGGATCTAGTTGATTGTTGGCAAACCTGATAGAAGGTAATGTACTGATCCAAATTTGCGTGTCTCAAGAGCAGCGTCTGGGATCTCTCTATACATATGTGCCATGGTGTTGTGATCCTTCTTCTTCTTGGCATATACATCGAAGTCATCTTCATTCTCCTTAGGAGCATTGATCAATTTTGCCCATTCTTCTACTGTTGACTGGTACCTAGTACCTTCAGACATCCAGACAATCCTTCCATCTGGGTAGAAATGAGTTGTGGAGTAGAACTGCATGATAATCTCATCATTCCACTTTGTGAGCTTCTGCCCAAGAAAGTTCTCTACTCCACAAGACTTGAAACTATCATAGACTCCAGGATAGTGTTCTTCATTTTCCCTGATGTACTCCCAGTCCACCCATCTCATATCACAGACTATAGGCTTCTTGTCAAGCAACACTATCTCATAGAAGTCCTGTTGTTCCTTTGTATGGAATCTGTAGTCCACATCAGTTCTTCTCCTGACTGCATAGGGATCAGTCAATCTCCACTGTCTGAGTCCTGCATCCTTCCCGAGCTTCATGTCCTCAGCTACTGGATTTGCATCATTGTGATCTGGAATTTTGGGCTTCAACTTTCTCAAGACATGTGACTCATCATCTTCTTCTATAGCAGTTTCAGGCACTGGGCCTTGTTCTTCTCTGCAGCTAGAATATTCCTTGTACTCCTCTTGGCTGCAGCTTTGGGTTTTGGAGCAGCTGTCTTGGGAGCTTCTTTGGGCTTAGATGGAGCAGCCCCTGATCTTATAGCATCTCCCATAAGTTTTTGTGCTTTAGGTGCTGGTGCAGCAACCTCTTCCTCTTAATCTTCCATCATTGAGGGCTTCCCAATTACTCTGGCAATGGTTTTCTTGACCCTTTCTTTCATCTTCTTACCATCTCCAGTTTCCTTGGGTTCAAGAGTGAACTCCATTGTTTCTCCTGTGGCAACTTTCCTTGCCTTAGACATGGGCTGTCTTCTTGCTGGCATCTTTGTTTTCATTCCTGGCTTAGTTGCAGCAGCAGTGCCACATTCCTTTTTCAGAAGTTTCCTCTTTGAGGTGGCCTCTTCCTCAACAACCACATAGTCCTCATCCTCAGAATCTGAGGTTCTCTTCTTTCTAGCCTAGGTGGCTACCTTAGGCAAGTTGCTGGGTGTACTCCTGCTTCCATCATCATAGCTGCTAGAGGGACTAGTGCCCTCACTCATGTGAACTTGCTCCTCAGACTTGTTCTGACTGTCACTCTGATCTGACATGATGCAAACACTGACATGAGACCCTGTGAATTGATATAGATGAGATAGATTGGATGAGCATCACAAAGTGTAGAGGTTTTTGCAAAAGAATGAGTCAAAAGCTTATTTTTAGTTTTCCACAGAAAGCATTTTGGATCTACCGATTTGAAAACTCGGTGATACCGAACCAGCTTTTGGAACCTAAACTAGTGAACTCGGTCAGACCGAGTCATAGTTCGGTGGCACCGAGATTGCTAGGGTTTCACAAAGAATTGAACTCGATCGCACCGATTTGCAATTCTCGGTCAGACCAAGAATCACATGTGCAATGTCTTAGCCAGATCGGTGGAACCGATTTCAACAACTCGGTTGGTCCGAGATGATTTTGGCAGAAACCTAACCCTAAATTTTCAATCCACAACTAAACTACAGAGTGATTTCGCTGGATAGAGTGATCTCAATTGTGGCTAAGATACATGGCAAAACAATGAGCTAGGAATCGGAGTGAGATTAGCACAAGGATCAAGTCCACACCCTAAGTGCGGCGATGGACCTGCTATGGCAGCAATGGCGTAGACGATTTCCGTGGACGGCGGCGGAGACCAGTGGCGGGAGGCAGCTGGCGATGAGGAGGATGATCCAGAGACCCAGGGAGGCAGAGCAGGCTGGGCGCGGGCGAAGGGGTTCGGAGAATTTTCCAAATTTTGGCCTGGGGATATATATAGCTTGACCCTATCGGTGTGACCGAGTGGAACAACTCCACAATCTTGTCTTGTCCTTACAAACTCCTTGGTTCAACTCCACAATCTTTTCGGAGGCTCCCAAGTGACACCTAGCCAATTTGGGAGACACCACTCTCCAAGAAGTAACAAATGGTGTGTTGATGATGAACTCCTTGCTCTTGTGCTTCAAGTGATAGTCTCCCCAACACTCAACTCTCTCTCACAGGATATGGATTTGGTGGAAAAAATATTTGAGTGGAAAGCAACTTGGGAAGGCTACAGATCAAGATTCATATGGTAAGAATGGAATATCTTGGCCTTAACACAAGTGTAGGTGGTTCTCTCTCAGAAAAGGTAAGTTGGAAGTGTAGGTTCGTTCTGATGGCTCTCTCCATGAATGAAGAGGAGGTGGAGGGGTATATATAGCCTCCACACAAAATCTAACCGTTACACACAACTTGCCAATCTCGATGGGACCGAATTGATAAACTTGGTCGGACCGATTCAGCAAATCTAGTGACCATTAGGATTTTCGGTGGGACCGACATGCAACTCAGTAGGACCGATATGGTTAGGTTTAGGTCATAACGTAATCTCGGTGAGACCGATTACACAAACTCGGTGAGACCGATTTTGGTAATAAGCTAACCAGAGAGTTGGTCAGGTAAACTCGGTGGGACCGATTCGCTCATTTCAGTGAGACCGAAATGTTACGAAAGGGAAACAAAGAGTTTACATTGCAATCTCGGTGGGACCAATCACTCATCTCGGTGAGACCGAAAAATTATGAAGGGAAACAGAGAGATTACAATCCCATCTCGGTGAGACCGAGATCCCTATCGGTGAGACCGATTTGCCTAGGGTTTGTGGCAGTGGCTATGATATCTAAACTCAGTGGCACCGGATAGAAAGAATCGGTGGGGCCGGGTTTGACTTTTGGTTTAGGTCATATGTGGATGTGAGAAAGTAGTTGAGGGCTTTGGAGCATATCACTAAGCATTTTGAGCAAGAGCCTCATTACGCAGCACCTCATCCCTCCTTGATAGCATTGGCTTTTCCTATTGACTCAATGTGATATTGGATCACTAAAATATAAAATGTAGAGTATTGAGCTTTGAGCTTGAGCCAGTCCTTTTGTCCTTAGCATTTTGAGGGGTCCACTTTTCTCATCCATGTCATGCCAATCATTGAGCTTTCCTGAAATATTAATCTTGAAATAGCAAGCTCAATGAGCTATATGTTGTTAGGAATTACCAAAACCACCTAGGGATAGTTGCATTTTCAACGCGTTATGTTAAAAAAGAGGCAAACAATGTGGGGCCTACCTTAGAGGCAAGGCTCTATACACTGGAGTACTTTTGATGTGTCCCGTCAACTCGTAGAACGAGGAGAAGCTTTCTTAGTATGCCATCTCCCCCGCCCATGGGCGCGATGGCTCGCAGGATGAGGTGAATCTTTCTTTCTAGTACTCCCTCCGTTTACTCCTCGTCCCTACGTTGGTTAGAGAGATTATCATATTGTTTGAAATATATGTCTTTTAGTAGTAGGAGTAGTACAGTGGTATATAGGAGTAGTACTACTACAACAATTTCCTTGGAGTCCGTGGTGCAGCAAGCTACCCTAAGCTATGTTACTACTTCCTCCTTTCCGGTTTATGGCACAATTTCAAAATCTCTCCAACCAAGGTAGACGGTGAGTGGTGGAATTAATTTTGTAGTTCGCACAAGTAATTAGTACACTCATTTTTCTCAAGAAGTTATGTTTACTGGGGCATTAATTAGAATGAATGCATGCATGACCACTAAATTTCCATGAACTTCTACATGCATTGGTGAGTTTTCTCTTGACACTACTTTCATCGGGTGATTTAGTGCACCTTGAAATCCAAACATGTGATGGTACTACTACTAGTAGAATTGATACTTATAAAATGGAAAATGATTTTTTTAGATGAGACCTATAAACCGGAAAGGAGGGAGTAGTAAGTAGTACTACCTCCATAGTGGGTACGTACTCCGTAAAATCAGATTTTCCCAAAACTAAGTCGCTCAACCATTATTTGCTCATTTCCCTTCCTACCTCGTTGCCTCGAGCAGACTATGCCAAACTCCCCTGCCCGCCGCACGGGAAAAGACCCGCCCTCGCCTTTTTTTAGTCGGGGTTTGTATCGATGGATCGCACGAAGCAGCAAAAACCAAGCCATGTCTTGTACTCCTCCATCGACGCTCGCTTTCATGAATTCTGTACTTCCTCTCGTCGACATGTGGGACATATAGCAACCGGGTCGACGTGTCATGCACCAAATAACAGTGCAGAACAGCAGGGAGACGCACCCCGGTCATACCGCCCCAGTAGTAGTAATGAGAAATGAGACGTCAAATCACAATGCCTCACCTTCCCAGACGGACGAAGCAACCATTATTTCACACTTCGCTTCGTCATCATCTCCTTTAAGAAAACCACGTAGTATTGCTTCTGCCTCAAGAGGGGCGTGCATCGCCTTGGTACATCATGACACCTCGGTAAAATCGCCTCATTTTTACTACTTCCTCCGTATCGGTTTACAGGGCATGCATGTCGTTCTAGGTTGAGAATTTAACTGACTATATATGTGATGAACAGTATATGTTTAGAAACTACATTCGCTTAAGAATCCAATGATATACTTTTTGTGACATAGTAACTCATATTTAGTTAGTCAAATGGATGACCTAGAACTACGTGCACGCCCTATAAACCGAGACGGAGGGGGTAGTACAGTATCTTTTTAGATCAATATAGTCGGGATTCACCAAGGAGCAAAACCAAGTGGTAGGCTGCTCCTGTCGTGTTGGCATAGCAACTGAAGCAGGGTCAGTCCGCACACAAAATGGCGACACACATAACATGACCCCTTTGGACGACATGTGGCTCATCCACCGTCTTGTTCCACGTGCGATGCACCAAATGAAAGTTCGGAGTAGCGGTTGGACTTGGGGCACGCCGGTCATAGCACCGCAGTAGTAGTAAATGAGCGATGAGGGGTCAAATCACAAAGCCCCACCTTTCCCGCATTAAGATGGACGGACGAAGAAACCATCATTTCACTCTAGGGTGCAATAGCATAAATAAAAGAAAAAACCAACGATGCGTACGACGATAGGGTTTGTAGGAGTACTACGACGTGCGGGGCCACGTCGTAGTAAACAGGAGAGGGATTGAGTTTGAGTCGATGCCTTAATATGTGTGGGCCGCTTGGTTTTACGGGACCGAGGTAGCATTTTGGGTTCGGGGACAAGTGGAGATATACGTACAAAAAATTGTGGACGTAGGTTCGATCAAAAGGCAATGATGCATGGGCCTTGCATTTTGATATACCCGCGGCCGCGTGAAATTTGCTACTCTACTCAAAATAATGCATAATAGTTCCTCCATAAACATCTATAACTAATGGGAAGTGAATGTATGCTTAAAATGAAAATGTAATACTCCCTCCCTCTAGGTGTATAAGTCATCTTAGGTTTTTTTGCTAGTTAATAGCACTCCATGGAATGAATTAACCACCGCATGTCATGTTTGAAAGTCTGAAGCCATTGAATGCATGCACGGCCCACATCTCTTATTGGTTGATATGTCATGAAACAAGAAATGAGGAGGGAGGTAATATACCGTGCCTAAGTGTTTTGGGATTATTTGGTTTTCGGAAGATGACTTACACACCTAGACGAAGGGAGTACAAAGAGAAAAAATGTATTGCAGTTAAAAGAATGACATTTCTAACAAAAATGTGAATGTGAACTACATATGTGTGCACGTGACCAACACATACATTGTCAATACAAAATTTAATGCAAGAAGTAACTTATGAGTAACATGCACGAATTGATGATGTGGTGCTTGCATGCATAGAGTACAAGACAATGTGATTTATGACTTGCATGCATGACGTGTTCTTGTGCCATAGTTGCATGTCAAGGAAAAAAGCTACTAGTGGGTTGTTCTATCTATTTAGGAATAGAAGATGTATACATGGAAGTTGTAGGGAAAGAGATGACATGTATCTCAATTCCGATGAGTAGGGATTGGAAAAGAGATGTCATTTGGTTCACATCATAGGAACTTTTCTATTGAATCTAGAGATGACATGTATCTCAATTCCTATGAGGGATTAGAGAAGAGATGTCATTTGGTTCACATCATAGGAACTTTTCTATTGAATATATGATAATGTTTATTTTCCTTTGAAATTATGGGTGTATAGGAATCCATTCATATGAACCAAGTGGCTCTAAAGCTATAAAAATGATATCATGTTTATTTCCTTTGAAATGTGGAGTATATGAATCTATTCCTATGAACCAATTGGCTCTAAAGGAAAAACTCCTATAAAAATCATATCATATAGAGTTCCTATGATATTCCTTCACACCAAAGGATGGTTGAAATTGCTACAGGTGATACGACGGTCTTTCTTTGTAGACTCCTCCCCCATCTTTATAGTTACCTCTCAAAGATGAATAAATGATATATACTGGGTATTCTATATGTGCATTTTGGTACACAAAAAGTCGGTAAAAGTTTGCGAGGTTCGAATTTTCAATAAAGCTATATGCACTGCATTATGAAACGGAGGGAGGAGCATACGGCAGTTGCTAACACTCACGTGGAAGATTTGTGTGCAGGAGGAGTGGCTGTTCTATTAAATGACATGGCAAAACTGACACTGTCGGTTGCCGATCTAATGGTTCTTACGGCGTTCGTCAGGAAACGGCTTGTGGTGAACGTTTGTCGGATAATGATTTACGGACACATGCATTGCATTGGTACGTGCCCCCTCTCTCACACACACACGCACCCTCACGAGTCACGACTCTCCCGAGTCCTCTCGCACCCATCGTCTATCTGCAGGCATACGTCACACAGATATGTGCTCTTCACCCCTACCCTCAGAACTTCTAAAAAACAAAAGACATCGCGCACCTTTTATTTTAGCTCACACGTCACACACTTATACTATTACTCTTGTGGCGAACGTTCTTTGGGCATAGTATATTGTACTCTCACGAAGAGAAGCGGCGCACGCACGCACTAGTTCTCTCACACCCACTCGCGGGTACATGTAGGAGCGCATTTTTCGAAGCTGGTACAACAAAATCACTCCACTATATATATATAAGCAGGGGCCTTAGCGCTTGCTTTACTAGGGTTCCTCTCTTCCACTCTCTCATGCTCTCTAGATATAAGCAAGACATAGGTGGCCACACACACTCTCTCTCTCTGCTCATAGCTGGTCACAAATCCAGCCGGACCACCTCGACCGGGACAGGGGTGTAGGTGCAACATTCACACTGTCGTCGGCGGCGAGGGAGGAGACCAATGGCTGCCCGCGCGTCCTGATCGGCGGCCGTGCCGTTCTCTCCGAGAGAGCACCGGCTTGGGAGGGCCTCCGAGCCCTTCTTCCTCCCTACGGTATTGTGGCCAAGATGCGTCCTCCCGACACCGTCTTTGCCACATGCCGACGAGCCTGAGGTATATATTCCTTCGAAACCTACCTTGCTCTACTACCCTAGCTCCCCACGTGGCTGCGTGTGGATCTTTTTCTACTTCCGTCGGTTGTTCCAAAGCTACCTAGACTTTTACTATTATTAGAGGTAAAGCTAGTTCATACAGTCGAATCTAAGAGTTGGTTCAAACATGGAAGAATTGGGAAAGTTGTAGCAGGAATCTAGGACTTGGTTCTAAGAGGAAACAGGGGAAAGTAGTAGATACTGGCTACCCAACCGGTCTCTTGGTTGAAAAGGCAAAGAAATCATGGTGGATGGCGAAGGGTGGGGGGAAGTGGACCTATCTCTTGGTCTAAAAAGGAAATAAAGTGAGGGGTGTTGGGGGACAACACAAATGAGAATGAGCAGGTCTAGATTTCCTGTGCTCACATAGGAAAATGTCACTGGGGAGATAAAAAACGGGACAAATGCAGACATGCTGCCTGAGTGTTTGTCGCTCTTGGCAAACACATCTGCCTCGCCACTTTATGCCCCTGCTGTCCCTACGCCCATATCACTACCGTTAATGTAAAATCACATGAAGTATTAAGCAATGCCACCTAATGTCATTATAAGTAATGTTCTAGTGCCATCGATATATTGAAGCAATGCCACCACCATTTTATGAAGTGCTTACGTCTTGCTTTATTTCCCATGAATTGTGTTTTTGCAGTTACACTTAAATCTCACACCGCTAACATTGCTTCATCCCAGTGGAACTGCACAAATTTGATTGCACATTTACTTACCATGTGCTACTCTCATGACAGTAATACTAATGCTATTGTTCTGCATGTTAATCTAGTGGCAGTGTTGATGTGATGTGATGCTACTTCTTACTTAATGTCACCTTTTATACTGTTAATGTAGTGGCAGTGATAACACAATAGATGCTGTAGTTAATCATATGCCACCGGAAATAACTGATGTCTACTACACAACCTTCTTCTTGTAGACGTTGTTGGGCCTCCAAGTGCAGAGGTTTGTAGGACAGTAGCAAATTTCCCTCAAGTGGATGACCTAAGGTTTCTTGATTCGTGGGAGGCGTAGGATGAAGATGGTCTCTCTCAAGCAACCCTGCAACCAAATAACAAAGAGTCTCTTGTGTCCCCAATACACCCAATACAATGGTAAATTGTATAGGTGCACTAGTTCGGCGAAGAGATGGTGATACTAGTGCAATATGGATAGTAGATAATGGTCTTTGTAATCTAAAAATATAAAAACAGCAAGGTAGCAAGTGGTAAAAGTGAGCACAAACGGTATTGCAATGCTATGAAACAAGGCCTAGGGTTCATACTTTCACTAGTGCAAGTTCTCTCAACAATAATAACATAATTGGATCATATAACTATCCCTCAACATGCAACAAAGAGTCACTCCAAAGTCACTAATAGCGGAGAACAAACGAAGAGATTATTGTAGGGTACAAAACCACCTCAAAGTTATTCTTTCCGATCAATCTGTAGGGCTATTCCTATAAGTGTCAGAAACAGCCCTAGAGTTCATAGTGAAATAACACCTTAAGACGCAAATAAACCAAAACCCTAATGTCACCTAGATACTTCAATGTCACCTCAAGTATCCGTGGGTATGATTATACGATATGCATCACACAATCTCAGATTCATCTATTCAATCAACACAAAGAACTTCAAAGAGTGCCCCAAAGTTTCTACTGGAGAGTCAAGACGAAAACGTGTGCCAACCCCTATGCATAAGTTCACGAGGTCACGAAACTCACAAGTTGATCCACAAAACATACATCAAGTGGATCACGTGATATCCCATTGTAACCACAGATAAGCACATGCAAGACATACATCAAGTGTTCTCAAATCCTTAAAGACTCAATCCGATAAGATAACTTCCAAGGGAAAACTCAATTCATCACAAGAGAGTAGAGGGGGAGACACATCCTAAGATCCAAATATAATAGCAAAGCTCACGATACATCAAGATCGTGCCGACTCAAGAACACGAGAGAGAGAGATTTCAAACACATAGCTACTGGTACATACCCTCAGCCCCGAGGGTGAACTACTCCCTCCTTGTCATGGAGAGCGCTGGGATGATGAATATGGCCACCGGAGAGGGATTCACCCCTCCAGCAGGGTGCCAGAACGGGTCTAGATTGGTTTTCGGTTGCTATGAAAGCTTCTGGCGGCGGACCTCCCGATCTCGGTTTCTTTCTCGAAGTTTTGGGTTATATAAGAGGTGTTGGAGTCGGGAACAAGGCAGGGGGTCTCCGGGCTGTCCACGAGGCAGGGGGCGCGCCCAGGGGGGGTGGGAGCGCCCCCCACCCTCGTGGGCAGCCCGGGACTCTTCTGGCCCAACTCTTTTACTCCATATCCTTCTTTTGGTCCAAAAATAAGCTCTGTTAAGTTTCAGGCCAATTGGACTCCGTTTGGTTTTCCTTTTCTGCGATACTCAAATACAAGGAAAAAATAGAAACTGGCACTGGGCTCTAGGTTAATAGGTTAGTCCCAAAAATCATATAAAATAGCATATAAATGCATATAAAACATACAAGGTTGATAATATAATAGCATGGAACAATCAAAAAATATAGATACGTTGGAGACGTATCAAGCATCCCCAAGCTTAATTCCTGCTCGTCCTCGAGTAGGTAAATGATAAAAACAGAATTTTTGATGTGGAATGCTACCTAACATATTTGTCAATGTAATCTTCTTTATCGTGGCAAGAATATTCAGATCCATAAGATTCAACACAAAAGTTTAATATTGACATAAAAAATAATAATACTTCAAGCATGCTAACCAAGCAATTATGTCTTATCAAAATAACATAGCCAAAGAAAGCTTATCCCTACAAAATCATATAGTTTGGCCATGCTTCATTTTCATCACACAAAATGCTCCCATCATGCACAACCCCGATGACAAGCCGAGCAATTGGTTCATACTTTTTAACGCGCCTCAGCCTTTTCAACCCTTACGCAATACATGAGCGCAAGCCATGGACATAACACTATGGGTGGAATAGAGTATGATGATAGGGGGTATGTGAGAAGACAAAAAAAGAAAGTCTCACATTGACGTTGCTAATCAATGGGCTATGGAAATGCCCATCAATTGATGTCAATGCAAGGAGTAGGGATTGCCATGCAATGAATTCACTAGAGCTATAGATATATGAAAGCTCATCAAAAGAAACTAAGTGGGTGTGCATCCAACTTGCTCGCTCACGAAGACCTAGGGCATTTTGAGGAAGCCCATCATTGGAATATACAAGCGAAGTTCTATAATGAAAAATTCCCACTAGTATATGAAATTGACAACATAAGAGACTCTCTATCATGAAGATCATGGTGCTACTTTGAAGCACAAGTGTGGAAAAAGGATAGTAACATTGTCCCTTCTCTCCTTTTCTTTTCATGGCCTCTTTTTAATTCACCCGGAGTCTCATCCCGACTTGTGGGGGAATCATAGTCTCCATCATCCTTTCCTCACATGGGACAATGCTCTAATGATGATCATCACACTTTTATTTACTTACAACTCAAGATTTACAACTCGATACTTAGAACAAAATATGACTCTATGTGGAGGCCTGATATCTACTATACAACCTTCTTATTGTAGACGTTGTTGGGCCTCCAAGTGCAGAGGTTTCTAGGACAGTAGCAAATTTCCCTCAAGTGGATGACCTAAGGTTTATCAATCCGTGGGAGGCATAGGATGAAGATGGTCTCTCTCAAACAACCCTGCAACCAAATAACAAAGAGTCTCTTGTGTCCCCAAGACACCTAATACAATGGTAAATTGTATAGGTGCACTAGTTCGGCGAAGAGATGGTGATACAAGTGAAATATGGATAGTAGATATAGGTTTTTGTAATCTGAAAATATAAAAACAGAAAGGTAACTAATGATAAAAGTGAGCACAAACTGTATTGCAATGTGTTGAAACAAGGCCTAGGGTTCATACTTTCACTAGTGCAAGTTCTCTCAACAATAATAATATAATTGGATCATATAACTATCCCTCAACATGCAACAAGGAGTCACTCCAAAGTCACTAATAGCGGAGGACAAACGAAGAGATTATTGTAGGGTACGAAACCACCACAAAGTTATCCTTTCTGATTAATCTATTGATGAGTCTGTAGTAAAATAACACGAAGCTACTCTTTCCGTTCAATCTATCATAGAATTCGTAATATAATAACACCTTAAGACACAAATCAACCAAAACCCTAATGTCACCTAGATACTCCAATGTCACCTCAAGTATCCGTGGGTATGATTATACGATATGCATCACACAATCTCAGATTGATCTATTCAACCAACACAAAGAACTTCAAAGAGTGCCCCAAAGTTTCTACCGGAGAGTCAAGACGAAAACGTGTGCCAACCCCTATGCATAAGTTCACGAGGTCACGGAACTCGCAAGTTCATCACCAAAACATACATCAAGTGGATCACATGATATCCCATTTTCACCACAGATAAGCACGTGCAAGACATACATCAAGTGTTCTCAAATCCTTAAAGACTCAATCCGATAAGATAACTTCAAATGGAAAACTCAATCCATCACAAGAGAGTAGAGGGGGAGAAACATCATAAGATCCAACTATAAAAGCAAAGCTCGCGATACATCAAGATCGTACCACCTCAAGAACACAAGAGAGAGAGATCAAACACATAGCTACTGATACATACCCTCAGCCCCGGGGGTGGACTACTCCCTCCTTGTCATGGAGAGTACCGGGATGATGAAGATGGCCATCGGAGAGGGATTCCCCCTCTCCAGCAGGGTGTCGGAACGGGTCTAGATTGGTTTTCGGTGTCTACGGAGGCTTCTGGTGGCGGAACTCCCGATCTATTATGTTCCCCGATGTTTTTAGGGTATATGGACATATATAGGCGAAAGAACTCGGTCAAGGGAGCCACGAGGGGCCCACGAGGGTGGGGGGCGCGCCTCCCTGCCTCGTGGCCACCTCGAAGCTTCCTTGACGTAAACTCCAAGTCTCCTGGATCGCTTCCATTCCAAAAATAACACTCCTGAAGGTTTCATTCCGTTTGGACTCCGTTTGATATTCCTTTTCTTCAAAACACTGAAATAGGCAAGAAAACAACAATTTGGGCTGGGCCTCCGGTTAATAGGTTAGTCCCAAAAATAATATAAAGGTGTATAATAAAGCCCATAAATATCCAAAACAGATAATATAATAGCATGGAACAATCAAAAATTATAGATACGTTGGAGACCTATCAATGCCTCCGGCGGTGTACCGGGATATGCGATGAATCAAGAGTGACATGTATGAAAAATTAGGCATGGTGGCTTTGCCACAAATATGATGTCAACTACATGATCATGCAAGGCAATATGACAATGATGATGCGTGTCATAATAAACGGAACGGTGGAAAGTTGCATGGAAATATATCTCGGAATGGCTATGGAAATGCCATAATAGGTAGGTATGGTGGCTGTTTTGAGGAAGATATAAGGAGGTTTATGTGTGATAGAGCATATCATATCACGGGGTTTGGATGCACCGGCGAAGTTTGCACCAACTCTCGAGGTGAGAAAGGGCAATGCACGGTACCGAAGAGGCTAGCAATGATGGAAGGGTGAGAGTGCGTAATATCATGGACTCACATTAGTCATAAAGAACTCATATACTTATTGCAAAATTTTATTAGCCCTCGAAGCAAAGTACTACTACGCATGCCCCTAGGGGGATATATTGGTAGGAAAAGACCATCGTTCGTCCCCGACCACCACTCATAAGGAAAGCAATCAAAGAACACCCCATGCTTCAAATTTTTCACACAATGTTTACCATACGTGCATGCTACGGGACTTGCAAACCTCAACACAATTATTTCTCAATTTCACAATTACTCAACTAGCACAACCCTAATATTACCACCTTTATATCTCAAAACAATTATCAAGTATCAAACTTCTCATAGTATTAAATTTACTTTATATGAAAGTTTTTATTATATCCCTCTTGGATGCCCATAATATTAGGATTAAATTCATGACCAAAGCAAATTACCATGCTGTTTAGGAATCTCAAAATAATATAAGTTAAGCATGAGAGTTCATCTATTTCTTCAAAATAAAACTACCATCGTGCTCTAAAAAGATATAAGTGACGCACTAGAGCAAATGACAAACTACTCCAAGAGATATAAGTGAAGATCAATGAGTAGTCGAATAATTATGCAACTATGTGAAGACTCTCTAACATTTAATAATTTCAGATCTTGGTATTTTATTCAAACAGCAAGCAAAACAAAAGAAAATAAAATGACGCTCCAAGCAAAACACATATCATGCGGTGAATAAAAATATAGCTCCAAGTAAAGTTACCGATGAACCAAGACGAAAGAGGGGATGCCCCAGAAGGCATCCCCAAGCTTAGGCTCTTGGTTATCATTGAATATTACCTTGGTGTGCCTTGGGCATCCCCAAGCTTAGTCTCTTGCCACTCCTTATTCCATAGTCCATCGAATATTTACCCAAAACTTGAAAACTTCACAACACAAAACTTAGAAAACTCGTAAGCTCCGTTAGTATAAGAAAATAAATCACCACTTAGGTACTGTTGTGAACTCATTCTAAATTCATATTGGTGTAATATATACTGTATTCCAACTTATCTATGGTTCATACCCTCCGATACTACTCATAGATTCATCAAAATAAGCAAATAACACATAGAAAACAGAATCTGTCAAAAACAGAACAGTCTGTAGTAATATGGATCAAACGTATACTTATGGAACCCCAAAAATTCTAAAATAAACTTATGGACGTGAGGAATTTGTCTATTAATCATCTTCCAAAAGAATCAACTTAATCGCACTCTCCAGTACAAAATGGCAGCTAATATCGTGAGCGCAAAAGTTTCTGTTTTTTACAGGATGACCGCAAAGACTTTCCCCAAGTCTTCCCAAAGGTTCTACTTGGCACAAACACTAGTTAAGAAATAAAACTCAATCATAACAGCAGGTAGATGAAATATTTATTACTAAACAGGAGCAAAAAAGCAAGGAACAAAAATAAAATTGGGTTGCCTCCCAACAAGCGCTATCGTTTAACGCTCCTAGCTAGGCATGATGATGTCAATGATGCTCACATAAAAGATAAGAATTGAAACATAAAGAGAGCATCATGAAGAATATAACTAGAAAATTTAATCCTAACTCACTTACTATGCATAGGGATTTTGTGAGCAAACAACTTGTGGGAACAAGAATCAACTTTCATAGGAAGGTAAAATAAGCAAATCTTCAAGATTTTCAACGCATAGAGAGGAAACTTGATATTATTGCAATTCCTACAAGAATATGTTCCTCCCTCATAATAATTACATGTGGGATCATAATAAAATTCAACAATATATCTATCACAAAACATATTCTTAACAGATCCACATGTATGCAAAGTTGACACTCTTCCAAAATAGTGGGATTAACATTAACTAAAGTCATGACCTCTCCGAACCCACTTTCATAATTATCACAATAAGATTCAACACCCTCCAAAGTAGTGGGATCATTACTTCCTAAATTTGACACTCTTCCAAACCCACTTTCCTCAATATAATCATCATAAATAGGAGGCATGCTATCATAAAAAAAATGCTCATCAAAACTTGGGGGACAAAAAATATCATCTTCATCAAACATAGCATCCCCAAGCTTGTGGCTTTGCATATCATTAGCATCATAGATATTCAAGGAATTCATACTAACAACATTGCAATCATGCTCATCATACAAAGATTTAGTGCCAAACATTCTAATGCATTCTTCTTCTAACAATTTGGCACAATTATCGGAATCCTTATTTTCATGGAAGACATTAAAAAGATGAAGCATATGAGGTACCCTTAATTCCATTTTTTGTAGTTTTCTTTTATAGACTAAACTAGTGATAAAACAAGAAAAAAATATTCGATTGCAAGATCTAAAGATATACCTTCAAGCGCTAACCTCCCCGGCAACGGCGCCAGAAAAGAGCTTGATGTCTACTACACAACCTTCTTCTTGTAGACGTTTTTGGGCCTCCAAGTACAGAGGTTTGTAGGATAGTAGCAAATTTCCCTGAAGTGGATGACCTAAGGTTTATCAATCCGTGGGAGGCGTAGGATGAAGATGGTCTCTCTCAAGCAACCCTACAACCAAATAACAAAGAGTCTCCTGTGTCCCCAACACACCCAATACAATGGTAAATTGTATAGGTGCACTAGTTTGGCGAAGAGATGGTGATACAAGTGCAATATGGATAGTAGATAATAGTTTTTGTAATCTGAAAATATAAAAACAGCAAGGTAGCAAGTGGTAAAAGTGAGCACAAACGGTATTGCGATGCTAGGAAACAAGGCCTAGCATTCATACTTTCACTAGTGCAAGTTCTCTCAACAATAATAACATAATTGGATCATATAAATATCCCTCAACATGCAACAAAGAGTCACTCCAAAGTCACTAATAGCAGAGAACAAATGAAGAGATTATTGTAGGGAACAAAACCACCTCAAAGTTATTTTTTCCGATCAATCCATTGGGCTATTCCTATAAGTGTCACAAACAGCCCTAGGGTTCGTAGTGAAATAACACCTTAAGACGCAAATCAACCAAAACCCTAATGTCACCTATATACTCCAATGTCACCTCAAGTATCCATGGGTGATTATACGATATGCATCACGCAATCTCAGATTCACCTATTCAACCAACACAAAGAACTTCAAAGAGTGCCCCAAAGTTTCTACCTTAGAGTCAAGACGAAAACGTGTGCCAACCCCTATGCATAAGTTCACAAGGTCACAGAACTTGCAAGTTGATCACCAAAACATACATCAAGTGGATCACGTGATATCCCATTGTCCCCAAAGATAAGCACATGCAAGACATACATCATGTGTTCTCAAATCCTTAAAGACTCAATCCGATAAGATAACTTCCAAGGGAAAACTCAATTCATCACAAGAGAGTAGAGGGGGAGAAACATCATAAGATCCAAATATAATAGCAAAGATCGCGATACATCAAGGTCATGCCGACTCAAGAACACGAGATAGAGAGAGAGAGATCAAACAAATAGCTACTGGTACATACCCTCAACCCCGAGGGTGAACTACTCCCTCCTCATCATGGAGAGCGCCGGGATGATGAATACGGCCACCGGAGAGGGATTCCCCCCTCCGGCAGGGTGCCGAAACGGGTCTAGATTGGTTTTCCGTGGCTACGGAGGCTTCTGGCGGCAGAACTCCTAATCTCGGATTCTTTCTGGAAGTTTTGGGTTATATAAGAGGTGTTGGAGTCGGGAACAAGGCAGGGGGGTCCCCGGGCTTTCCACGAGGCAGGGGGCGCGCCCCCACCCTCGTGGGCAGCCCGCGACTCTTCTGGCCCAACTCTTTTACTCCATGTCCTTCTTCTGGTCCAAAAATAAGCTCCGTGAAGTTTCAGGTCAATTGGACTCCGTTTGGTTTTCCTTTTCTGTGATACTCAAAAACAAGGAAAAAACAGGAACTGGCACTGGGCTCTAGGTTAATAGGTTAGTCCCAAAATCATATAAAATAGCACATAAATGCATATAAAACATCCAAGGTTGATAATATACGAGCATGGAACAATCAAAAATTATAGATACGTTGGAGACGTATCAATAACCGTCAGTGCTTAAATAACCATATTTCATATTTACGCAACCAGGGATGTCTGTCTTCATATCGTTTCTATCTGCGCAATCAAAAGTACACACCTCGGTTTTAGTATCACTGCACAAAATGAGATGGCTATTCCTAACTGTCATTTGATAACCCACAAGTATAGGGGATCGCAACAGTTTTCGATAAGTAATAGTGTCGAACCCAACGATGAGCTAAAGGAAGAACAAATATTCCCTCAAGTACTATTGACCACCGATACAACTCTACGCACACTTGATGTTCGCTTTACCTAGAACAAGTATGAAACTAGAAGTACTTTGTAGGTGTTGTTGGATAGGTTTGCAAGATAATAAAGAGTACGTAAATAAAAAGTAGGGGCTGTTTAGATAAAGAAACAATAAAGTAAATATAGCGAGTGTGGAAAAGTGGTGGTAGGAGTTGCGAAATTTCCCGTAAGCAATTGACTACTTTACTAGACCAATAGCAAGTATTATGTGGGAGAGGCCACTGCTAGCATGTCATCCCTGACTTGGAATTCTATGAACTTATGATTGGAACTATTAGCAAGCATCCGCAACTACTAATGTTCATTAAGGTAAAACCCAACCATAGCATTAAGGTATATTGGTCCCCCTTCAATCCTGTATGCATCAATTTCTATGCTAGGTTGAAGCTTCTGTCACTCTTGCCCTCCAATACATAGTCCTATCAACATACAACTAACCCTAGGGTGTGATCCACACGCGCAATAATATGATGGGAACCAAAGGACATCAACATAACCACAAGCAAATTGAATCAATCATAGTAATTCATCAACCACATATAGGACAACGAAAATCTACTCAGACATCATAGGATGGCAACACATCATTGGATAATAATATGAAGCATAAAGCACCATGTTCAAGTAGAGGGTACAACGGGTTGCGGGAGAGTGGGCTGCTATAGATAGAGGGGGGAAGGTGATGGAGATGTTGGTGAAGATGGTGGAGGTGTTGGTGTAGATCGCGGTGATGATGATGGCCCCCGGTGGCACTCCGGTGCCACAGGAAGCGAGGGGGAGAGAGCTCCCCTTCTTCTTCTTCTTCTTCTTCCTTGACCTCCTACCTAGATGGGAGAAGGATTTCCCCTCTGGTCTATGGCCTCCATGGCACGGGAGGGGCGAGAGCCCCTTCGAGATTGGATCTGTCTCTCTGTCTCTCTCTGTTTCTGCGTTCCCAAATTCTTCCCTTTCACCGTTTCTTATATTCCCGGAGATCTGTAACTCCGATTGGGCTGAAATTTTAACACGATCTCTATCCAGATATTAGCTTTCTTGCGGCGAAAGAAGGGCATCAACCGCCTTATGGGTGGCCCACGAGGGTCAGGAGCACGCCCAGGGGGGCAGGCGCGCCCCCTGCCTCGTGGCCACCTTGGGCACCGTCTTGCGTGGATTTTTCTTCCCAAAAATCATATATATTCGAAAAAATCTCCGTCAATTTTTATCCTGTTTGGACTCTGTTTGATATGGATATTCCGCGAAACAAAGAAATGCAACAAACAGGAACTGGCACTAGGCACTGGATCAATATGTTAGTCCCAAAAATAGTATAAAAAGTTGCCAAAAGTATATGAAAGTTGTAGAATATTGGCATGGAACAATCAAAAATTATAGATACGATGGAGACGTATCAGCATCCCCAAGCTTAATTCCAGCTCGTCCTCGAGTAGGTAAATGATAAAAAGATAATTTTTGATGTGGAATTCTACCTAGCATAATCTTTATCACATATCTAATCATGGCATGAATATTAAGATACGAGTGATTCAAAGAAACAGTCTATCATTTGACATAAAAACAATAATACTTCAAGCCTACTAATAAAGCAATCATGTATTTTCAAAATAACATGGCCAAAGAAAGTTATCCCTACAAAATCATATAGTTTGGCTATGCTCCATCTTCACCACACAAAATATTCACATCATGCACAACCCCAATGACAAGCCAAGCAATTGTTTCATACTTTTGATGTTCTCAAACCTTTTCAACTTTCACGCAATACATGAGCGTGAGCCATGGACATAGCACTATAGGTGGAATAGAATATGATGGTGGAGAAGACAAAAAGGAGAAGATAGTCTCACATCAACTAGGCGTATCAACGGGCTATGGAGATGCCCATCAATAGATATCAATGTGAGTGAGTAGGGATTGCCATGCAACGGATGCACTAGAGCTATAAGTGTATGAAAGATCCAACTGAAACTAAGTGGGTGTGCATCCAACTTGCTTGCTCATGAAGACCTCGGGCATTTGTGGAAGCCCATCATCGGAATATACAAGCCAAGTTCTATAATGAAAATTCCCACTAGTATATGAAAGTGATAACTCAAGAGACTCTCTATATGAAGAACATGGTGCTACTTTCAAGCACAAGTGTGGAAAAAGGATAGTAGCATTGCCCCTTCTATCTTTTTCTCTCATTTTTTTGTTTTTTTGTTTTTGTTTTTATTTTTTTTAATTTTTTGGTGGGCTTCTTTGGCCTCTTTTTTTGGGCTTCTTTGGCCTCTTTTATTTTTTTGTAAAGTCCGAAGTCTCAGCCTGACTTATGGGGGAATCATAGTCTCCATCATCCTCTCCTCACCGGGGCAATGCTCTAATAATGATGATCATCACACTTTTATTTACTTACAACTCAATATTACAACTCAATGTCTAGAACAAAGTATGACTCTATATGGATGCCTCCGGCGGTGTACCGGGATGTGCAATGATCTAGCGTAGCAATGACATAAAAAATGGACAAGCCAAGAAATCATCATGCTAGCTATCTTACGATCATGCAAAGCAATATGACAATGAATGCTCAAGTCATGTATATGATGATGATGGAAGTTGCATGGCAATATATCTCGGAATGGCTATGGAAATGCCATGATAGGTAGGTATGGTGGCTGTTTTGAGGAAGATATATGGTGGGTTTAAGGTACCGGCGAAAGTTGCGCGATACTAGAGAGGCTAGCAATGGTGGAAGGGTGAGAGTGCATATAATCCATGGACTCAACATTAGTCATAAAGAACTCACATACTTATTGCAAAAATCTATTAGTCATCGAAACAAAGTACTACGTGCATGCTCCTAGGGGGATAGATTGGTAGGAAAAGACCATCGCTCGTCCCCGACCGCCACTCATAAGGAAGACAATCAATAAATAAATCATGCTCCGACTTTGTTACATAACGGTTCACCATACGTGCATGCTATGGGAATCACAAACCTCAACACAAGTATTTCTACAATCCACAACTACCCACTAGCATGACTCTAATATCACCATCTTTATATAGCAAAACTATTGCAAGGAATCAAACATATCATATTCAGTGATCTACATGTTTTATGTAGGATTTTATGACTAACCATGTGAATGACCAGTTACTGTCATCTCTCTAAATAGATATAAGTGAAGCAAGAGAGTTTAATTCTTTCCACAAAAGATATGCCCACGCTCTCACAAATATAAGTGAAGCAAAAGAGCATTCTACAAATGGCGGTTTTCTATGTAAGGAGAAACAGGCAATCCAAACTTCAAATGATATAAGCGAAGCACATGAAGCATTCTATAAAGCCATACTCAAAAGATATAAGTGAAGTGCAATGAGCATTCTATAAATCAACCAAGGACTATCTCATACCAGCATGGTGCATAAAAGAAAAATGAAAACTAAATGCAAAAGACGCTCCAAGATTGCACATATCGCATGAACGAAACGAATCCAAAAACATACCGATACTTGTTGAAGAAAGAGGGGATGCCTTCCGGGGCATCACCAAGCTTAGAAGCTTGAGTCTCCTTGAATATTTACTTGGGGTGCCTCGGGCATTCGCAAGCTTGAGCTCTTGCCTCTCTTCCTTCTTCTCACATCGAGACCTTCTCGATCATTGAACACTTCATCCACACAAAACTTCAACAGAAAACTCGGTAAGATCCGTTAGTATAATAAAGCAAATCACTACTCTAAGTACTTTTGCAAAACAATTCATATTTTGTTTTTGCATTATGTCTACTGTAATATAACTTTTCCATGGCTTAATCCACTGATATAATTCGATAGTTTCATCAAAACAAGCAAACTATGCATCAAAAACAGAATCTGTCTAAAACAGAATAGTCTATAACAATCTGAACATTCACCATACTTCTGATACTTGAAACATTCTACCAAAATTAGGAAAAATAAACAATTTTTATAGGAAGATAGTTCAAAAATAATCAAAACCATTTGACGTTCCAGAAAAAAAAAGTAAAATCACGCACTACAGCCAAAGTTTCTGTCCTGCACCGTACAAACCATCAAGCAAATGTAAACATCCTAAAGGCAAACCTTGGCACATTATTTTTATAATACAATGGAATTGTACAAGGGGATAATTATTTTTATTGAAAAGTTTCTGTAATCAAGATTCACAAAGTTTCCATGAGCATGAACAAAGTTCAAGGCTAGCTCCCACTTCAACAATGCTTGTCTTTCTCACTTTCGCTTTCCTTTTTGAAAACGTTTTGGGTTACCCTCTTTATTTTTGTTGTTTTTAAACTATATAAAAGCACTCAACAGGAATAAACGACTCTCTAAAACTTCCGGGTTGTCTCCCTGGCAGCGCTTTCTTTAAATCCATTAAGCTAAGCATATAGTGCTCAAGTAGTGAATCCACCTGGATCCCAAGGTATATCAAAGCCAATTTTAATTAACAATGATTTATAATTTAGTACTGAGCACAAAGTAACATATATCATGCAACAACGAAGTCTAACTCTCTTCCTATGCATCGGCATGTCATAAAAGAACAATTCATGCACACAAAGTAAAGGCCAATGCATAGTATAAACAGTTTCTTACAATTTTATCATGTGGGAAACATAGAGAGGTGGAGATATAGTTCCTCTCTCATAATAATTGCAAGTAGGAGCAGCAAACACATGCATATTATATCTATCGAAATCATCATGTGTAACGGTAAAAGGCAACCCATCAATATAATCCTTAATAAGGGTAAACTTCTCCGATATAGTGTAGTCGGGAGAATTCAAAAAGATAATAAGACTATCATGTGTGGGTGCAATAGCAACAATTTCATGTTTGTAACATCCCAAATTTTCAATTTGGAATGTTATACATTAGGTCATCATGCATATCATATTTTATTTTGCTTTTGGTTTTGATCCTAGAAAATCCTAAGCAACTCAAGGACCCACGGAAAGAGTTGGGGATTTCGTTATTTACATATTTGAGTTTTCTCAAATTATGTAAACAGGATGATTTGATTTTATTTATTTTATCATCAATTATTTCTATTACAAAAATATGAGAGCGGGAATAAAATGACTTTCCCAAAATATAGAAATATTGAGGATTTAATAAAAAAATCAAATAAGATTTATTTCGGAGTTTTTCGGTATTTTATTTGAATTTAGGAAAAATGCGCGTTTTTCAAACTTGTAGTTTGGGCCCAGATAAATGTTCACTTTATCGGGCTTGATTTTAGAAACCCGGGAAAATTTATTTCGTGAATTTTGGAGTCCGTTTAGTATTTCTTTTTATTTTCTTCCGAGCGGAATTATTAAAAATAAAATAAAAATCGCGGAACCGACTTTGGGCCATACTCGGCCAGGACTCCGCCTGGCCGGGGCCTTTATAAGGCACGCCCGAGGCCTGAGCCGAGCCAGCCCACCACCGCCGCCCTAACCCTAGCGCGCCCTAGCCGCCGCCGCCGCCGCCCACCACCGCCGCCACCGGAGTTGCGCACCACCCGAGGTTTGCCGCCGCCTTGTTTTCCGTGTTGTTTTAAAAAAAATCATTGTTTTTCTTTTTCATCGGATTTTTCCGCGGTTATTTTCTGATCGCGATTTCTGATCCGATTTTCGTTTTAGTATAACTTTTCGCTCGTTTATCGGAATCAGGCGATTCAAGCGCCTGGAGTTTCGTCTCGAAACCCTCTTTCCAAATAATCAACTTAAACATGTTTTTGCTACTGTAAAATTTGCCCTAGATCCAGATTACTAGAATGAAGTTGTTTTCTTTTGCCGTTTGATTTCTTTTGCCTCGTTCGATTTGATTCTTTTGCAAACCAGGGTTCTTAAGTTGAACTTTCTGGTTAGATCTTCTATTTGAGTTTTACATGTGCATTAGATGAGTACTTATTGTATGCTTGTTGTTTGTCTGCGATAGAATATCCGGAGTGCGCCGCCTGTTACTTCGAATCTCTAGGTTTCGCGGATCATCAGCAAGGCAAGTAACACTTTGATCATACCTTTTTCTACAACCCAGTTTTATTGCATTAGATCAATTTTCACACATTGCATGATTAGGATCTAATTAAATTGTGGGATGGGAAGTAGATGAGGTAGTACCTATTACCTGTTTATTATCAAACCTTTGGGAGTTACTTCTACGTTTGCTTATTATGCCATGTTATGCTAGTAGACGTGGATTGGGTGAGTGAAATCCATGACAGATGTGAGATTGATAATTAATGGTTTATCTAAGGTGGCAACTTAAACATACATCTGGGTGGATTGAGGCACCTGGGGTTTCCAGGACTTGCCTGTTTTTCTTTTGGACCGCCACCCAGGCTCAAAGGGATCATGAGATTATTCATACTAGAAACTTCCGTGTACAGCCACAAGCTATTATGGGCTCTAGCATAGTTGACTAAGTTGTGCGAACTCTTACAGTGGTAGACTAGCAGATGTAGGGGATGTAGGTGGTACGGTCTACCCGATCATAAGGTGCTAGCGCTTCTGAAAGACTATGTCTTGGTCATCCGTTTCTCAAACACCCTGTAGTGCGAGAAACCAAACGGAGGCGATCGAGTCTTGTGGGGAAAAGTGCGCAAACCTCTGCAGAGTGTAATAAACTAATCATGATTAGCCGTGTCCCGGGTTATGGACATCTTGAGTATCTAGTACTTGGATTTTCATGTGAATCTCAACATGTTACTCTAAAGTTAATTTTGTTGGGTTTAATGATGTTACTTTAATTGGGATTGAGAATGCTGTCAACCATTCTCAATGTTTAACAACCACCATGATAGTAATTAAATTTATTCCTTTGAAGTAGGGAAAAATTGGCTTTACGCAAAAACTGTAACCATAGAGCTTTCCACCAGCCAAATATGCATATAGTATAGCTGTTGCATTCCATTACTCTCTATGTGTTACCTTGCCAGCATATTCCATGTGCTGACCCGTTTTCGGGCTGCAACGTTAATGTTGCAGACTTTTCAGACGACGATTAAGGAGTTTTTAGGTCATGGTTCTGTACTTAGTGATGCCGTTGGAGTTTATGGACTCACTTATCTTCCAAGCCTTCTGCTGTTATCGTTATTAGATGGCCTTAAGCCATATTTATTGTAATATGTTCTCTTTTGAGACACTCGATGTAATAAGTGTGTGATTGCTACTCTGCTATAAATCCTCCGAGTACTGTGTGGTGTCAGCATTACTGATCCAGGGATGACACCGGAGCACAGAGATCAGAGTGTTTGAGGTCTGGTCGCTACAGAGATGGTATCAGAGCACACGCTGACTGTAGGACACGACCACTAAGCTAAAGACCTAGATCACTACTCACTCTCTTCTCTTCTGACTTCTCATCTTTTCTACTCTTTAGGATGGCGGATGCAAGGAATAAGTTCACACAACCAGATGAAGATACACCCTTTGGACGCCACTTGAAGGAAGTCACTAGATACCTGAATATAGGAGTACCAAGCTTCATGGGAATCTACAACGCCACTTTACCTGAAGAAGAGCGCTGGATGATTCAAGTTCAAGTTCCAGGAAGGACGTTCATGCCGGTCACGTAGCCGATAGAGTTTTCTTTTGATGCACCAACTTGGAGTCTAGGAAAGAGCATGGCAGCTCACATCGCCATGGGACGCATTGGAGAAGTCTACCGCAAGGATCTTAAGGATACTATCTACCAGATTTGTGGGCGCCGAGATGAACACTGGGAGATGATCAGCACCAGGAAAGATAGATCAATTGCAGCTTTTATTCAGGAGTTAAACCAGCACATTCGACGACAGGAGAATCAGATGTGCGCCGACATGATAGATCTGAAGAAGGATAAGACTAGAGTCAAGGAACTAGAGGAAGAACTCAAGGCTACACGTGAAGATTATGAAGAAGAAATTGAAGTATTGGTGGATAAGAATGCCGACCTAACTATGAAGCTAGGAATATTTATGGGAGGCCCGACACCAGTAGATGAAGACGAAGAACCCAAAGAGATTAGCCCGGAAGACTACATCATCATTGACGGCACCGACTCGGAACAAGATAGTAGCGATGATGACTATGTGGATGAAGCAGGAGCAGATATCATGGAGTCTACAACCGTAGAATATTTCTAGTAGACCACCTCATCAGTAGTAGTAGTCCACCATGTAAATATAGTAGTCCGAGCACTTTGCGATAGTTAGATCGATTGTATGCCTTTGTTTGATTGATTGAAGTGAATTGTGTGCTTTTGCCTCATGTGCATATGGGTAGTGTTTTCTCTTTAGACCCCCTCTATTCTTATATCTCGTCTTTTCTAAAACCCTCAGATGCCTCCGAGACGTGACCCCGGATTTGCCTTTCCGCCGGAGCTCACCCAGTTGATCCAGCAGCAGAACACCTTGATGCAGTTGCTAGTTCAGAATCAGAATCAGGGGAACAATAACAACAACCCACCACCACCACCACCTGTTGATCACTTAGCCCATTTTCTTAGGCTAAATCCGCCGGTGTTTTCCAGTAGCACCGAGCTGATAGTAGCAGATGATTGGCTCCGCAAGATAGCTAGGGAGTTGAGCACAGCAGGATGCACAGATGTGGAGAAGGTTAAGTTTGCCGCACATCAGTTAGAAGGACCCGCAGCATCCTGGTGGGAGAATTTCACAACCACCTTCCTAGTCGACACTGTCACATGGGACCAGTTTCAGCAGGCTTTTCGTACTGCCCATGTTTCAGCAGGAGCAATGGCCATGAAGAAGCGTGAGTTTCATAACTTGCGCCAAGGAGGACGGATAGTTGGCCAGTATGTGGAGGAGTTTAGTAAGCTAGCACGTTATGCCCCAGATGACATTGCTACAGATGCAGCTAAGCAGGAGAAGTTTCTGGAAGGACTGAATGATGAGTTGAGTATGCAGTTGATGGTAGCCACCTTCAACAACTACCAGGAGTTGGTAGACCGTGCTCTTATGATTGAAGGGAAGCAGCAGCAAATTGAGAACCGCAAGAGGAAGTATGGACAAGGAAAGTATAATTCAGGAGCTCAGCAGAAGCCACGTTTTACCCCTAGGCCGGGAGGACATTTTCAGCATACCCATGGAGTAGGTAGCTCGCACAATCATAATGGCACCAAGAATGGTAGTGGGAATGGAGGAAGCAATGGACAGAACCGCAACACCCCATCAACCCAGCCAAGAAGGACTTGAGCCATGTCACTTGTTATAAGTGTTCGAAGCCAGGACATTATGCAAATGAATGTCCTGAAGGCCAAAATGGCAATGGAAGTTCTGGGAAGAAGCCGAACCCTTTCAACAGGGGACAGGTGAACCACGTTAGCATGGAGGAGGTTGAAGCTCAGCCCGATGCAGTAATAGGTAAGTTTTTGGTTAAGTCATTTACTGCACTCGTTCTTTTTGATACTGGTGCATCGCATTCATACATCTCAAGGGGATTTGTGGATAAGTATAATCTACCAACCCAAGCCCTTAGGTCACCCATGTTAGTAACCTCGCCAGGAGCAGAGCATGTGGCTAGTCTATGGTGTGATCGGTTACCATTAAGGATTGGTAACTATGTTTTTCCCTCAGACCTAGTAGTATTGGAATCTCAAGGATTGGATGTGATATTAGGCATGGATTGGTTATCAAAGTATGAAGGGAATATTGAGTGTGCTAGTAAGTCAATTTTGCTTACCACACCAGAAGGGAGAAGGATCAAGTATGTATCCTGATATGTACCAAAGAGGACACAAGTAAATTCCTTATCAGGAGTTGTGCAGGAGGAAGTACCAGTGGTAAAGGATTTTCCTGATGTATTTCCCGAAGAGTTGCCAGGCATGCCACCGGATAGAGACATTGAGTTTTTGATTGAGCTATTGCCAGGCACTGGGCCAATATCAAAGAGACCATATAGGATGCCAGCAAAGGATTTTGGTGGAAATTAAGAAGCAGATTAAGGAGTTACTAGATAAGGGGTATATTCGCCCAAGTTCTTCGCCTTGGGGATAACCAGTACTTCTAGTAGAGAAGAAGGATGGATCGTTAAGGATGGTTGTTGACTATCGAGGATTGAACGAAGTAACGATCAAGAACAAGTACCCACTACCAATGATCAACCATCTGTTTGATCGGTTGCAAGGAGCTAAAGTGTTTTCCAAGATCGATTTGCGATCAGGATACCATCAGTTGAAGATTCGAGAACAGGATATTCCGAAGACAGCTTTTACCACCAGGTATGGGCTGTATGAGTATACCGTTATGTCATTTGGACTGACTAACGCGCCTGCCTATTTTATGAACATGATGAACAAAGTGTTTATGGAGTTTTTGGATAAGTTCGTTGTAGTGTTCATTGATGATATCCTGGTATATTCGAAGAATGAAGAGGATCATAAAGAGCATTTGCGTTTGGTACTTGGAAAGCTCAGAGAACATCAATTATATGCCAAGTTCAGCAAATGTGAATTTTGGTTGAAGGAAGTAGGATTCCTCGGACATGTTATATCTGGAGAAGGTATAGCAGTAGATCCCGCTAAAGTTGAAATCGTGACCAAGTGGGAAGCCCCAACTACCGTTGGAGAGATCCGGAGTTTTCTTGGACTCGCAGGATACTACCGGAGGTTTATTGAGAATTTCTCAAGGATCGCGAAACCTATGATGGAGTTGCTGAAGAAGGATACTAAGTTCAAATGGACTGAGGAGTGTGAGGCAAGTTTTCAGGAATTGAGGAAATGTTTGGTTACCTCACCAGTGTTGATTTTGCCAGATCAAACCAAGGACTATGAGGTGTATTACGACGCTTCACGTCGAGGACTTGGAGCAGTGCTTATGCAGGAAGTGAGAGTTGTTTCATATGCTTCACGACAACTGAAGCCTCATGAATTGAATTATGCTACGCATGATTTGGAGTTAGCAGCCGTAGTGCATGCATTGAAGACATGGAGACATTTCCTCATTGGAAATCATTGTGAGGTGTACACGGATCATAAGAGTCTGAAGTACATTTTCACCCAGAAGGAGTTGAACCTCAGACAAAGGAGATGGTTGGAGCTCATCAAGGATTATGATATGAAATTACATTACCATCCCGGAAAAGCTAATGTAGTAGCTGATGCATTAAGCCGCAAGAGCCATGTCAATAGGTTAATGACGGGAGAAATACCCAAGGAGTTAGCATAAAATCTTCGTGAGCTATGTTTAGAAATAGTTCCGAGAGGTTATGTGGCAGCATTGGAAATTCAGTCAACTTTGATGGATAGAATCAGAGAAGCTCAGAAAACTGACAAAGAGATTGCCACTATAAAGGAGAAACTGAGCAAGGGAAAAGCTAAAGGATTTCGTGAGGATGAGCACGACACCCTATGGTTTGAAGACCGTGTTTACGTGCCCAATGACCCGGAGATCAGAAAGTTGATTCTGCAAGAGGCACATGATTCACCGTATTCGATTCACCTAGGAAATACCAAGATGTATTTGGATTTGAAGGATATTTTCTGGTGGACCGGAATGAAAAAGGATATTGCAGAGTATGTATCAGTTTGTGACGTATGACAGAGAGTAAAGGCAGAGCATCAGAAGCCAACAGGATTGTTGCAACCATTGCCGATACCCGAATGGAAGTGGGATAAGCTAGGCATGGATTTTATCACGGGATTACCAAGGACTCGTTCAGGCTATGACTCGATTTGGGTTGTAGTTGATCGATTAACGAAAGTAGCTCATTTCATCCCAGTAAAGACCACTTACACCAGTGCTAGGTTGGCAAAGATATACATGACCAGGATCGTATGTTTGCATGGAGTTCCGAGGAGCGTCGTATCAGATAGAGGAACCCAGTTTACCTCAAAGTTCTGGAAGCAGTTGCATGAGACTTTGGGTACTAGGTTAGAATTTAGTACATCTTTTCATCCGCAGACAGATGGACAGACTGAGAGAGTCAATCAGATTTTGGAGGATATGCTGAGAGCTTGTGCGCTAGATTATGGATCTAGTTGGGACGATAATTTGCCATATGCAGAGTTCTCTTACAATAATAGCTATCATACCAGTTTGAAGATGGCCCCTTTCGAAGCTTTGTACGGAAGGAGGTGCAGGACACCGTTGTCATGGGACGAAGTTGGAGACCGCCAGTTGTTTGGACCAGATTTGATTAAGGAGTCTGAACAGAAGGTGAAGTTGATTCACGATAGGCTCAAGGTAGCCCAGTCCAGGCAGAAGAGCTACGCAAATTCTAAACGCAAGGAGACAGTTTACGAAGTCAGAGATAGAGCTTATCTTCGAGTATCCCCACTTCGAGGGATTAAGAGCTTTGGAGTTAAGGGGAAGTTAGCTCCACGATTTGTAGGACCATATCGAGTTTTGGAGCGTATGGGAGAAGTGGCTTACAAGTTGGAATTGCCAGAAGGATTAACAGGAGTTCATTATGTGTTCCACGTTTCTCAATTGAAAAAGTGTCATGCGGAGATGGCTGACATACCTTTGAGAGACACAGTGCCATTGGAAGCAATTCAGTTGGATAACAATTTGACCTATGAGGAAAAACCAGTCAAGATTCTTGAGTTTGCCAGCCGAGTTACTCGTAGCAAGGTTATCAAGTTTTGCAAAGTTCAGTGGAGCCACCACACGGAGGATGAAGCCACCTGGGAGCGAGAGGAAGATTTGCTCAAAGACCACCCTCACCTATTTTCTAGCCAACCCGAATCTCGAGGGCGAGATTCATCTTAAGGGGGGTAGGTTTGTAACATCCCAAATTTTCAATTTGGAATGTTATACATTAGGTCATCATGCATATCATATTTTATTTTGCTTTTGGTTTTGATCCTAGAAAATCCTAAGCAACTCAAGTACCCACGGAGAGAGTTGGGGATTTCGTTATTTACATATTTGAGTTTTCTCAAATTATGTAAACAGGATCATTTGATTTTATTTATTTTATCATCAATTATTTCTATTACAAAAATATGAGAGCGGGAATAAAATGACTTTCCCAAAATATAGAAATATTGAGGATTTAATAAAAAATCAAATAAGATTTATTTCAGAGTTTTTCGGTATTTTATTTGAATTTAGGAAAAATGCGCGTTTTTCAAAATTGTAGTTTGGGCCCAGATAAATGTTCACTTTATCGGGCTTGATTTTAGAAACCCGGAAAAATTTATTTCGTGAATTTTGGAGTCCGTTTAGTATTTCTTTTTATTTTCTTCCGAGCGGAATTATTAAAAAAATCGCGGAACCGACTTTGGGCCGTACTCGGCCAGGACTCCGCCTGGCCGGGGCCTTTATAAGGCGCGCCCGAGGCCCGAGCCGAGCCAGCCCACCACCGCCACCCTAACCCTAGCGCGCCCCAGCCGCCGCCGTCCCAGCCGCCGCCGCCCGCTGCCGCCGCCGCCGCCGGAGTTGCGCGCCGCCCGAGGTTCGCCGCCGCCTTGTTTTCTGTGCTATTTTTTTTAAAAAAAAATTCGTCGTTTTTCTTTTTCATCGGATTCTTCCACGGTTATTTTCTCATCGCGATTTCTGATCCGATTTTCGTTTTAGTATAACTTTTCGCTTGTTTATCGGAATCAGACGATTCAAGCGCCTGGAGTTTCGTCTCGAAACCCTCTTTCCGAATAATCAACTTAAACATGTTTTTGCTACTGTAAAATTTTCCCTAGATCCAGATTACTAGAACGAAGTTGTTTTCTTTCGCCGTTTGATTTCTTTTGCCTCGTTCGACTTGATTCTTTTGCAAACCAGGGCTCTTAAGTTGAACTTTCTGGTTAGATCTTCTATTTGAGTTTTACCTGTGCATTAGATGAGTACTTATTGTATGCTTGTTGTTTGTCTGCGATAGAATACCCGGAGTGCGCCGCCTGTTACTTCGAATCTCTAGGTTTCGTGGATCATCAGCAAGGCAAGTAACACTTTGATCATAGCTTTTTCTACAACCCAGTTTTATTGCATTAGATCAATTTTCACACATTGCATGATTAGGATCTAATTAAATTGTGGGATGGGAAGTAGATGAGGTAGTACCTATTACCTGTTTATTATCAAACCTTTGGGAGTTACTTCTACGTTTGCTTATTATGCCATGCTATGCTAGTAGACGTGGATTGGGTGAGTGAAATCCATGACAGATGTGAGATTGATAATTAATGGTTTATCTAAGGTGGCAACTTAAACACACATCTGGGTGGATTGAGGCACCTGGGGTTTCCAGGACTTGCCTGTTTTTCTTTTGGACAGCCACCCAGGCTCAAAGGGATCATGAGATTATTCATAGTAGAAACTTCTGTGTGCAGCCACAAGCTATTATGGGCTCTAGTATAGTTGACTAAGTTGTGCGAACTCTTACAGTGGTAGACTAGCAGATGTAGGGGATGTAGGTGGTACGGTCTACCCGATCGTAAGGTGCTAGCGCTTCTGAAAGACTATGTCTCGGTCATCCGTTTCTCAAACACCCTGTAGTGCGAGAAACCAAACGGAGGCGATCGAGTCTTGTGGGGAAAAGTGCGCAAACCTCTGTAGAGTGTAATAAACTAATCATGATTAGTCGTGTCCCCGGTTATGGACATCTTGAGTATCTAGTACTTGGATTTTCATGTGAATCTCAACATGTTACTCTAAAGTTAATTTTGTTGGGTTTAATGATGTTACTTTAATTGGGATTGAGAATGCTGTCAACCATTCTCAATGTTTAACAACCACCATGATAGTAATTAAATTTATTCCTTTGAAGTAGGGAAAAATTGGCTTTACGCAAAAACTGTAACCATAGAGCTTTCCACCAGCCAAATATGCATATAGTATAGTTGTTGCATTCCATTACTCTCTATGTGTTACCTTGCTAGCATATTCCATGTGCTGACCCATTTTCGGGCTGCAACGTTAATGTTGCAGACTTTTTAGACGACGATTAAGGAGGTTTTAGGTCGTGGTTCTATACTCAGTGATGCCGTTGGAGTTGATGGACTCACTTATCTTCCAAGCCTTCCGCTCTTATCGTTATTAGATGGCCTTAAGCCATATTTATTGTAATAAGTTCTCTTTTGAGACACTTGATGTAATAAGTGTGTGATTGCTACTCTGCTATAAATCCTCCGAGTACTGTGTGGTGTCAGCATTACTGATCCAGGGATGACACCGGAGCACAGAGATCAGACTGTTTGAGGTCTGGTCGCTACAATGTTTAACATAAGGAACTATAGCAAGTTTTCATCTCCATAAGCATAATTCATATTGGCATCTTGGCCACAAGCATAGCAAGCATCATCAAAAAGGGATATTTCAAGAGAATCAACGGGATCATAATAGTCATCATAGCAATCATCCTTCGGTAAGCACGAAGGGAAATTAAACAATGTATGAGTTGAAGAGTTACTCTCATTAGAAGGTGGGCACAGGTAGCTAATCCGCTCTTCCTCCTTTTGTTCTTCGCTCTCCTCCTCATCTTTTTCATCCAATGAGCTCACAGTTTCATCAATTTCTTCTTCCATAGACTCCTGCAAAATATTAGTCTCTTCTTGGACAGCGAAGACTTCCTCAATAAGCGCATTAATATAGGAATTATATTCATAATTATCATAGCAATATTTTAAGATAGCTAAATTTTCAGGCCTATAAACATCGTCATCATGAGCTTCATGCTTTTCAAACAAAGATTCAATTTCATAAGCACCCTTAAAAGCAACAAATTCTTCTATTTGTTCCACATCATAGTAATCATATATACCATTAGCATAAGAAGCTAAGGTTTCATTATCATTAAATTCACATGAAAAGGGAAGGTGTGGAGCCTTCACCTTAGAGCAACAAGTATAATCATATCTCAAGCATAGTTGCCTAGCATACCAATTCAATATATGAATTTGATCCCGTAATAGTTTCCCTTTTTGTGTCAAGCGGTAATCCCTAAAGTATTCACGTTGATCCAACGTTACTCCCATTACATAATTGAATGGGGTTTTCTCAGGATTATTAAAGTAGTACATAATATTTTTCACATAACCAGCATCGAGGGTTTCAGGAGGTTCACCATCTCCATGAGTAGCAAGTACACCTAATTTTTTTGGTATTTCATGTTCCATATCCATAACTAAAGATAAAGAACAACTAAGAACAGCGAATAAAAATTACTTAGTGATAAAGCAAACAAGCACACACGAGAATATTCACCCCACGCTATTGCTCCCTGGCAACGGTGCCAGAAAAAGGTCTTGATAACCCACAAGTATAGGGGATCGCAGCAGTTTTCGATAAGTAAGAGTGTCGAACCCAACGAGGAGCTAAAGGCAGAACAAATATTCCCTCAAGTTCTATCGACCAGCGATACAACTCTACGCACGCTTGATGTTCGCTTTACCTAGAACAAGTATGAAACTAGAAGTACTTTGTAGGTGTTGTTGGATAGGTTTGCAAGATAATAAAGAGTAAGCAAATAAAAAGTAGGGGCTGTTTAGATAAAGAAACAATAGAGTAAATATAGCGAGTGTGGAAAAGAGGTGGTAGGAGTTGCAAAATTACCCCTAAGAAATTGACTACTTTACTAGACCGATAGCACGTATTATGTGGGAGAGGCCACTGCTAGCTTGTCATCCCTGACTTGGAATTCTATGCACTTATGATTGGAACTATTAGCAAGCATCCGCAACTACTAATGTTCATAAAGGTAAAACCCAACCATAGCATTAAGGTATATTGGTCCCCCTTCAATCCCGTATGCATCAATTTCTATGCTAGGTTGAAGCTTCTGTCACTCTTGCTCTCCAATACATAGTCCTATCAACATACAACTAACCCTAGGGTGTGATCCACGCGCGCAATCATATGATGGGCACCAAAGGACAGCAACATAACCACAAGCAAATTAAATCAATCATAGTAATTCATCAACCACCAATAGGACAACGAAAATCTACTCAGACATCATAGGATGGCAACACATCATTGGATAATAATATGAAGCATAAAGCACCATGTTCAAGTAGAGGGTACAGCGGGTTCGGGAGAGTAGAACACTATAGATAGAGGGAGGAAGGTGATGGATATGTTGGTGAAGATGGCGGAGGTGTTGGTGTAGATCGCGGTGATGATGATGGCCCCCGGTGGCACTCTGGTGCCACCGGAAGCGAGGGGGAGAGAGCCCCCCTCCTTATTATTCTTCCTTGACCTCCTCCCTAGATGGGAGAATGGTTTACCCTCTGGTCCATAGCCTCCATGGCACGGGAGGGGCGAGAGCCCCTCCAAGATTGGATCTGTCTCTCTGTCTCTCTCTGTTTCTGCGTTCCCAGATTCTTCCCTTTCACCGTTTCTTAGATTCTAGAGATCTGTAACTCCGATTGGGCTAAAATTTTAACACGATCTCTATCCGGATATTAGCTTTCTTGCAGCAAAAGAAGGGCATCAACCGCCTTACGGGTGGCCCACGAGGGTCAAGGGCGCGCCCCCTGCCTCGTGTCCACCTCGGGCACCGTCTCGCGTGGATTTTTCTTCCCCAAAATCATATATATTCCAAAAAAAATCTCCGTCGGTTTTTATCCTGTTTGGATTCCGTTTGATATGGATATTCTGCGAAACAAGAAACATGCAACAAACATGAACTAGCACTGGGCACTGGATCAATATGTTAGTCCCAAAAATAGTATAAAAAGTTGCCAAAAGTATATGAAAGTTGTAGAACATTGGCATGGAACAATTAAAAATTATAGATACGACGGAGACGTATCATCGTCCTCTAACCACCCGTCTTCCAGGTATTCCTACATTGGTAGTAACTAGATAGAATGACCAATGCTATCTAAAAGAAGCTGATTTGTACATTTTACTTCCTGATTGCAGTGCATGGATGAGCAAAAATAACTGCATCCTAGTGTGGAATGCACATTTTACCAATTCATCCATGGACCGAGGACTAGCTGGCACGACTGCATGGAGGTTTTTGGGACAGGTGCACGGACAAGAGGCATTATGGTCTGCTTATTTCTGCAAATAGCGGTGCTTAAAGTTAGTGGAATGCACAAGAATTTTAGCTGGTTAGTATACTACGTGGTTCAGTTCAGCATTCCAGCTGAGAACACAATTATAATTGGTTATTATGGAATGAGAGAACCTAACCATGGATGGTGGCAACAAGAAAAAACCAGAGTGAATTCCAGGAAATTTAAGCCTGCCGGGAGGCCCTTTGCTCAGAGAAGCCTTGCTTGATTTTTCCTGATTTGTAAACCTTCTCACAACTTTGTCTTTTGCTATGAACTAGTATATGTTTGTTATGTTCTATGAATCATTAAGATGTATAATGTTGCTTAACTTATGCTTTTCAAGTTTTTTATGAAGCCGAGTTTAATGTAAGTGTTCCACATGAACATTGGACTAGCGTGTGAATGTTTGGAATTTACATTGTGGCCTCAGTTAACTGCATTAACCATTGTAACAAGATATGTAGTTGCTTATATGTCAGGCAGTAGATTATTGATTGTTAGCTGGTCGATAGCCTAGTGTTGAAGCGAGCTGAGCCAATGTGACGTGTTTTGCACAACTGCTTACAAGTGGGGTAGCACCAACAGTGTTTACAAGTACTTATGTATACATCGGCGCATAGTTCCCGAACGAGTACTCTATTTCATCAAACACACACTACTCGTATGATAAACCATGACAACTTATGTCTTACCATGCCATATTCATGAGAAAACTAGTGAGGACGTGTTGGAGATATAACTACTGAGTATAAACCGCCCAGGAGGGGCCGGGTTATACCTGTAAGGAGTTATTCATATTGAAGCCCATGAAGACAAGGGAGTACGACGCTTTAATATGGGAGGTCTAAAAGCCCAGGGCCCAAAGGGGGATTAGGGCCCGTAGACATAAACCGCCATAAGGTGTGTAGCTTGTGTTTTAAGATAGGAAGAGTAGAAACTGAGTCGGACACGTTTATGAGCCGGCTGGGATTCTGTAAACCGCCGGGCGTCAACCTGTGCATATAAAGGGATGACCCGGCGGTGGTTCAAGGAGAGAAAAACAACCACCCGAGAGCCAAGCAAAGCGGATTCACTCCCTGGTCATCGAAACCCTAGCAATCCCATCATAGCTGGAGTAGGCTTTACCTTCACCGCAAGGGGCCGAACCAGTATAATTCCTTGTGTCCTTTGTCTGCTTCAACCCCTTTAAGCTAACTACATTGTGATGGCTGCACGACTAAGTCCTCACACTAGGGCATCTGCCGTGACAATCCCACGACAGTTGGCGCCCACCGTGGGGCTATCACACGATGGTTTCAAGTTCTTAGAGGGTAGTTTCGAAGGGCTCAAGGGACACATTGTGGGCCGGATGACCAAGAGTCGTCGCGGCAAGCTCTACATTGATGACGCGGGCTGGGGCCCCAAGGCCGGTTCAATTGAGTATAGATATCGGGTCCCCTTCGGCGGTATTCACGTCTTCATTGGCAAGATCGGCGAACCGAGCCCTGAGCCGGACATCTGCACCGACATCGTCGAAACGGCTCAGCGTCCGAGATCCGCCCGGGTTCAGCCTGCCATGAAGCGTGCCTTCTTGGGAGTCATCCACGGAGCGGAATCTGATGATAGATCGGTATCTGGTGGTGAAACAGTCGTCTACTCTGATGACGAGTCATCTACCAGAGAGACCGAGTCATTATACCAACTGCAAGATGGCTGGTTTGGGGGCTGTTCTGACGGCGATAGTATTCCAGACCCCCTTGATCCGCCGAGCCGAGTTGCGATCTTCATGGCCGGTACACAGCAGGCGCATCATTCTTCAACCGCGGCTGCAATGATCTCTGGTTCAGCAGCAGCGACATCTGCTGGGGCAGGAGGCCCTGTGCCACCGCCGGCTCAGGTTTTGTCCGATTTGTTTGACGCTTTGGCAACACTGTTGGTGGCTGAGGTTAATCCGGTGAATCAGGATCAGCACAATGCAGAAGTCGTGAAGTTGAAGGCTCGGATAGCTCAAGCCAAGACAGACCTGGCAGCTGACAGGATGGCTATGGAGCGGGCCGAGTTGGATGCACAACCTTATCGGCTTATGCTAGATCAGAACGAATCAAATGATGTAATGAGAAGAACGTACCGGTCCCACCTACCTCCGGTTTATGAGCCAAGGAACCTCTTTAACATGCCAGGAGCAGGAACCAGCAATCAGCCAGTGGTAAACCGGGTAGAAGCACCTGGAATGGGGACACCGGTTCAGCCGCGCACAGTGGATTTGCCTCGGCAGAATATCCTGTCACAGTGCGTGTCAACGCCTCCGGGTCATTACTCCAATCCTCTGGATAACATAGTCACTACCACTTCACGATTGGCAGCCCTCCCAGTCGAAGGTGAGTCCCCCGTAGCGATGCAGACGCGACGGGCTAGGGAGCTCCTTCAGACAGCTTTGACTCAGCAGCAGGCGTATTCATACAGCCGTGAGAGGATTCATTCCACCCCCGCCCAAGCCGGATTTACAGCAGGCACTTTGATGAACCGGCCATATCAAGCAGTGCACGAGACTGTAACCCGCCTCGAGGGCATAATCCGGCAGGTGGTGATACTAATGCTCAGGATTTGGTGGATCAAGGCAGAGCGCGTTGAGAAGCTGAGTTAGCGGCGCAGTACGCAGCCCGTCATCTTACTCTGGTTCATCCAACAACGTCGGTGGAGCCAGGAGTTACCTCCAGCTCTTTGGGGGTGCCGTGTCTCGTCCCGGCTCTACGTAATGTACGGCTGCCCAAGGATTTCAAAGGACCCCGCAAAGTGCCCAATTATACTGTCGATTTACCCCCGGAGTCATGGATCGAAAGCTACGAGATGGCAATGGAGATGATGGATGCGGATGATGCAACCTTTGCTAAGTACTTCACCATGATGTTGGAAGGAACAGCTCGCACTTGACTGAAAAGTTTACCAGCTAACTCCATCGGGTCGTGGGCTGCGTTAAAGGCCCGGTTTATCCAGAATTTCAAGGACACATGCAAGCAGCCCATGTCAATTGTAGACTTAGTCGCCTGTGTCCAAGAAGAAGGTGAATCAACACCCGTAGGGTGTGCCAGGTTTCGGAAATCTTGCATTCATCGGACCGTATTACCGCGGATAGAGCAGTCTTAATGTTGGAGGGCAATTGCCAGTTCATGCCTTTGAAGCTGAAATTGGGACGACTCAAGCGTCACTACAATGACATGGAAACGCTTATGGCAGCTCTGGTTAAGTATGCCGACTCTGATACTACCAAGGACCCCGAGTCTGATGATGAAAAGTCGGGGAAGGGAAAGAAGAGTGGCAGTAATAAGGGGCAACAGCATAACCCGGCGGGTCATGGAAATAACGGTAAGCGCAAAGCAGATAACTGTTTGGATTTTGTGGCTAACACCAACATGCAGAATAATAATCAGCGTCGCAAGGGTAAACTGCCCTCGCGGGGTGGAGGGTCAAGTGTCAATCTTGAGCGCCTGTCAAACCAGCCCTGCCCAAGGCACAGGACGCGAGAGAGACCAGCCATGCACCTTTGGAAGGATTGTTTTATTATGCGGGAGTTTAAAAACTCGGATCTTTTTCAATACGATCATGGACCACTCGGCAGTTCAGGAGGTGGTTCCCATGGGCCGGGTTATGGTGGAGGCAGTTCCGGTTCAGGATTTCAAGGCAACCAAAGAGGACATGGCAATCAAGGCAGTCAAGGCAACTAGGGTGTTTATAATCATCAAGGGAGTCAGCAGCAACAGCAATCGGGTTACTAGAGCAATCCAAAGTAGTTGAATAGTGGGCAGTATCATGTCTTCACCACTAGCTTATGCAGGCGTGATCAGAAGCTTCATAAAAGGGCAGTAAACTCCGTTGAACCGGCAGTGCCCCGTTATCTGCGCTGGTCTGAAGAACCCATTTTTTGGAGTCGAGATCCACCCCGGGTTGATAACCCGAGTCATCTGGCATTGGTGGTGGCACCTCAGATTGGGGGGTACAAGTTTACCAAGGTGCTCATGGATGGAGGGAGCAGTATCAATATCCTTTATTATGAAACCTTCTATCACATGGGGCTGACAGATAAAAATCTTAAACCGTCGAACACTGTTTTCCATGGTGTGGTATCGGGTAAATCAGCGTATCCAGTTGGTAAGATAGCTCTGGAGGTTGCTTTTGGAGATGATCATGATTCAAGATCAGAGACATTGACCTTTGAAGTGGTAAAAATCAAGAGCCCATATCATGCCCTGTTTGGACGGCCGGCGTACGCTAAGTTCATGGCAAGGCCCTGTTATGTTTATCTGCAGCTCAAGATGCCGGGTCATAAGGCGACCATCACGGTACATGGGAGTCGTAAGATTGCTTTGGAATGTGAAGAAGGTGATGCGGCTTATGCTAAGTCGGTTTGTGCAACCGAGGAGTTGAAGTTCTACAAGGACAATGTTGATCCGGCTGATATGACTTCTTTGAAAAAGCCAACTACAGAGCATGATCCGGCCTTGAAGTTTAAATCGGCTAAGGATACGAAGCTGGTTGATTTTGTCCCTGGCAATTCATCCAAGCAATATAGCATCAGTGCTAATCTGGATCCGAAATAGGAAAGCACACTCATCTAGTTCATCCGTGAGAACTGGGACATCTTTGCATGGAAATCTTCTGACATGCCAGGTGTACCGAGGGAACTCGTTGAGCACACTCTTAATATTGATCCTAAGTTTAAACCGGTCAGGCAGTTTCTCCGCTGCTTCAATGAAGAAATGTGCAAGGCTATTGGCGAGGAGGTAGCCCGGCTCTTGGCAGCAGGGTTTATTGTGGAGGTTTTTCACCCTGAGTGGTTAGCTAACCCGGTGCTAGTACTTAAGAAGAACGGCACTTGGTGTATGTGTGTGGACTACACAGATTTGAACAAGGCTTGTCTAGCTGATCCATTTGCTCTTCCTCATATTGATCAAATCATTGATGCTATGGCGGGTTGTGAGCGTTTGAGCTTTCTGGATGCTTATTCTGGTTATCATCAGATCAAAATGGCAATTAAGGACTAGGAGAAGACAACTTTTATAACACCCTTTGGAGCCTTCTGCTATGTATCTATGCCTTTTGGGCTCAAGAGCGCCCAGGTGACTTATCATCGTTGTGTGTAGAATTGTCTTCCTGATCAGAATGGGTGCAATGTTCATGCTTATGTGGATGATTTTGTGGTGAAGTCCAGAAAGGAGGCGACGTTGCTAGCTGACTTGAAGGAAACCTTTGATAATCTTCGGGTCTATAAGATGATGCTTAATCCGGCCAAATGTGTTTTTGGTGTTCCAGCAGGCAAGCTCTTGGGTTTTCTAGTGTCTAACAGGGGTATTGAAGCTAATCCGGAAAAGATCAAAGTTATTACGTCTCTAGCTAAACCGGCGTGTATCAACAATGTTCAATGTCTGGCGGGCCGTATTGCAGCATTGAGTCGGTTTATCAACAGTTTGGGAGAGAAAGCAATCCCTCTATATCAGATGATGAAGAAGACAGACAATTTTGTCTGGAGTGATGCTGCTAATGCGGCATTTGAGGATTTGAAGAAGCAGTTAGTCGAGCCACCTGTTCTTGCTACTCCGGTCAATAAAGAGCCGTTGTTGTTATATGTGGTAGCTAATGCCCGGGCTGTCAGTGTGGCCAATGTGGTAGAACGTAAGGAGGTTGGCAAGGAATATCCGGTTCAACGACCGGTTTATTATATCAGTGAGGTGCTCATTGAGTCCAAACAGAGGTACCCACATTGGCAAAAACTGGTGTATGGAGTCTTCATGGCAAGCCGGAAGCTTAAGCAGTATTTGCAGGGTCATCCTATCACTGTGGTCAGTTCTGCCCCTTTGGGAGATATCATTCAAAACAGGGAGGCAACAGGCCGGGTTGCCAAGTGGGCCATTGAGCTTAGACCCCATGGGTTAAAATATATGCCTCGCATAGCGATCAAGTCCCAAGCGCTTGTGGATTTCATCAATGACTGGACAAAGTTACAAGCACCAGAAGAAAAGCCAAATAACACTTATTGGACTATTAATTTTGATGGGTCCAGACAATTGGAGGGCTCGGGGGCTGGAGTCGTGTTAACTTCCCCACGAGGTGATAAGTTTTGTTATGTTCTCCGTTTAATGTTCCCTTGCACTAACAATGCAGCTGAGTAAGAGGCTTTACTCCATGGTCTTTGAATGGCTAAGGAGATGAATCTAAGCCGGGTTAAGTGCTTTGGTGACTTAGACCTGGTGACTCAGGAAGTATCTAGTACTTTGGATTCCAAGGACCCACTCATGGCAGCATATCATCGAGAAGTAGATATTGTTGCAGGTCACTTCAAGGGTTATCAGGTTGACCATGTGGACCGGCGAAAGAATGAAGCGGCGGACGCTTTAAGCCGTTTAGGTTCCCAATGTAAACCGGTTCCACCCAATGTTTTTCTGGATGTTTTGCATAACCCATCGGTCAAGCTACCTACAGAGGAAGATTTGGCTATTCCTGACCTGGAGGCTCAGTTAGTGGCAGCTCTCCATGTCATCCCGGATTGGACGGTCCCATACTTGGCAAATATGAACCGGGGCGAGTTACCGGAGGATGAGACTTTGGCCAGGCAGATAATCCGGCGATCCAAGTCAATGGCCATTATCAATGGGGAATTACATCATTGAAGTGTAACAGGGGCGTTTTAGCGTTGTGTGTCTCCTAAAGAAGGCTATGAGATTTTGCGTGAGATCCACGAAGGAGATTGTGGTCACCATGCCAGTTCAAAATCCTTGGTAGCTAAAGCTTTTCGTCACTGTTTCTATTGGTTGACGGCTCATGCTGATGCTGAGGACTTGGTAAAGAGGTGTGATGGTTGTCAGAAGTTTGCACGCCGCGCTCATGTTCCGGCTCAAGAATTGAGGATGATTCCAATCACTTGGCCGTTTGCAACTTGGGGGCTGGATGTGGTTGGGCCCTTTAAGAGGTCCAAGGATAAGAAGACCCACCTTCTGGTGGCGGTTGATAAGTTCACTAAGTGGGTGGAGGCAGAGCCAGTCAGTAAGTGTGATGCAGCCACGACGGTTCAATTCATCAAGAAGGTGATTTTCCGATTTGGTTTTCCACACAACATCATAACAGATAATGGTACTAATCTATCCAAGGGTGCTATGGAAGAATTTTGTCAACGTGAGCACATCCGGCTTGACGTGTCATCAATGGCTCACCCCCAATCTAATGGTCAAGCGGAGAGAGCCAATCAAGAGATCCTAAGAGGCATCAAGCCCCGGCTTATGGTTCCTTTAAAGCGGACGCCGGGTTGTTGGGTAGAGGAATTACCTTATGTGTTATGGAGTATCAATACCACGCCCAACAGATCTACGGGTTATACACCATGTTTCATGGTTTACGGAGCAGAGGCGGTTCTCCCTAGTGACATCCGTCACGACTCACCCCGTGTGGCGGCTTATGTTGAAGCCGACAATGAGAAGGCATGTCAGGAAGCACTTGACCTATTAGATGAGGAGTGTGATATTGCAGCGGCACGTTCGGTGATTTATCAGCAAGATCTGCGTCGTTATCACAGTCATCGGGTTAAAACCAGAACCTTTCAAGAAGGGGATCTGGTGCTCCGGCTCATCCAGGATCAGACTGATATGCACAAGTTATCCCCTCCTTGGGAAGGACCTTTTGTGGTTAGAAAGAATCTACACAATGGGTCATACTACCTTATCGATATTCGAGAGCACAAAGACTCACGTAAATCGGAGGAGAAGATCCACCGGCCGTGGAATATAGCTCATCTTCGGCCTTACTACACCTGAGCCATAGGCTCCTCTTATGTACATATTATTGACAATGTATATATTATGATGATCAATATAATAAACCGGCATCCCTGCTAAAGCAGGGCCTCTGCTATTATTCTTTGAAAGATTTTTGGTTACATGGGGGCTTCTGTTTATAAAGCGGAGTTCTAATTACCCATTGATCCGGCTCATAAGCCACACATAAAAAACACTTGGGGGATTGCCACCCAAGGTCAAAAAGGAGCCGAAGAGAGTCTGTTGCAAAGCACAACTCAAACATAGGCACCCATTGAGCACATCTCAAAATATTTCTAGGGGGCTCTTTGCGTCTAGAAGAACCAAGAGTCTATAACGTTGTAATAGGCTATAAAAGACAGGCTTGGAAGCCAGGTGTATTCACCTAAAACCTCGGGTTATCCTGCCTTTTTTAAGTAAGACACTCCGTCCAGGTAATCCTGGTAGACCCATCGAACGTTTGACAAGTCAATCTTATAAAGACCCTAAACTTGTCATAGTTAAAATGACGATTGGTTGATGTGAGGTCCATCTTATAAAGGCTTTGTAAAATGGTTTAACTCAGTGGCCTAGCAGCCCATGAAAAGCCTCGCCCTTTTTATATATTTTCTTCTGAAATCTCTTTTTTGATATTTCTTTTGATCAGTTTTATATTAAACCGGTGTTTCTTAACCCGGCCTGCCTGTTGACTCTAAGTCGGCCGAAAAAATTGAGAATATTGCTGGTATCTATTGACCCGGCCTCGCTGTTGATTATAAGTTGTCAGTATACAATCAGATATAAACTGGTGTTGATTGACCCGGTCTGGCTTTGACTACAAGTCGCCAGTATGATATACGAACAAACCGGTGTTTATCACAACCCGGTCCGGTTTTACAGTAAACCAGCAAAACAGGGAGGAGTTATCAGTACTCAAGATTTGGGTTATCACCCTTATTATAGAAAGTTGGTTAGCCAACAATGTGATTCAATGTCATAGGTATGATATATTTCATGTTTGATTGACATTTAATACAGCCTGGTTATAAACCCGGATTATATGTGGGGCATTATGACCTGTCCGGTGATAAACCGCCAGGACACTTTTTCAACTTGTTATATGCAGAAACATGGCAAATAAAGCTACTAAGGATCATAAGCAGACATAACATAAATCATGGCACATTAACAATATCATGCAAAGTGAATATGCACGATGGCATAGCAGACCAAGTGTTTAAACTAGCCTATTACAAGGCGTTTTGATGCCCAAAAGGATAATTGTTTTCAGCAAGTATTGCAGTATGCAGAAGATTAAACCGGCCTCCGGATCATGACTCTTCGCCAGGCTGGCTTGATGGTTGTGGATCATCCTGCACCGGTTCACCCTCCTCGTCTCTACCCAGCGGCTAGAAATCAATGGTGGTCCAGTCGATTCCAGTTAGGGCCTTGAATACAGCTTCGTCGCTTATAAGGGTGGAGGGGTCAACATCAGGAGCGTAGGTCAACATCTGACCCATCTTCCTTTATGCTGGGATAGCCGCGTCCTATGTCAGCTGAGTCAAGATCGGGTATCCAGGCTTTAGCCTGGATTAGCGCAGTCAGAGCACCTGCCCTTGCAGCTGATCTTTTCAACTCCTCCAACCGGGCAGGCAGCATTGATAGTTTTTCTAAGGTTTCCTTGATCAGGTTTGGGGGCGGTTTGTTATGAGCGGCAGTGCAAATGATCCGCTGTGCGACGGTATATAACTGCTCTATAAGAGTATAGGCAGCCTTCAACTTCTTCTGCATATCAGAGCCCAGGTGGGTAATGTGAGATCCTACATGATTGAACATATTGATAAACCAACAGTTTATGGGATAATACATGTTGAAGCTTATCATAAAGGTACTTACCAAACACAACAGTGGTAATGGCATTGATTTGCCGCTTCAAGCCAGTCAACTCTTCTGTTACCGGTTTAAGAGCTGCTTCAGCATCCTCTGCCCGTTTTAGCAGAGTTGCTTTTTCAGCGTCCCATCCTGCTCGTTCGCCTTTAAAGCCTTCTTTCAGTTTTTCCATGGCTGCTAAAGCGCCCGTCAGTTCTTCTTTAACCTTGGAAGTTTGTGCCTGCTGGGACTTAATATTTTCCTGAAGGTCCGCGGTTTGAGATTCTTTTTGGCTCAGATCGGCCTGCAAGTGACATGTAATGAGTTAGTAGTGCATATTTGAAGTCCCAAGCACATAACAGGTTATACACTTGGCACTTGGGGGCTAATGCATATGGCTTTTATCAACTGACATTTTCAAAGTCCCAAGCATATAACAAGTTATACACTTGGCACTTGGGGGCTAATGTATATTTGCTCAAGTCCACAAGTATGGATTTTTTCTTCATCAATCGGTTTACAAAGATGGTTATCAAGAGATTTGGAAGCTTCATAAGAGAAAGGTACCGATTCATCCTAAAGGTATAAACCGATCCCTGGGGGCTACACAAGCAAAAGTTGCAAGATTCATACTTTAAAGTCCCGGTTCATCCTGAAACGATAAACCGGCCCTTGGGGGCTACGCATGCAAAGTTGAAGTATTACAAAGTCCCAGTTCATGTTGATATCATAAACCGACCCTTGGGGGGCTGATGGAGTTGATATTAGAAACTGAACAAGAGAAACAATTATGAAGAGTTAACAGTGTTTATCTCATATCGCTCCTTCATCAGGCCTACTAAACCGGCTTCATAGTCACAGCTGGTATACAGGCGGTTCAAGAAACTAGAATGAATCTCTTGGGCATTGAGATGGGCATAGCTGGATAAATATGTTTTCCACTTGCTCTTGTCCATAGCAGAAAACTCTTCCTTGGCACTATACTTTGATAAAGCGATAAGATTGCCAAGGGTGGTATGGCCGACGCTAGTGACAAGGACATCATCTGATTGGTCATCAGCCGCTTTGGCTGGGCTTGGCGGTTTATCTGTAGCTTTGGCCGGACTTGGTGGGTCAGTAGCATGGTCGACGGGATCATCTTCCATTGGTTCAACAAATGTTTCATGATGTTCTGGTGGTGGAACATCATGCATAGCATCAGCATTCGGCTCAACTTGCTCTGAGATCTGTTACGGTTCAGTAGCCGGGTTATCATCAGCCGGATTATTCAATTTGGCCTTTTTGCTGGCCCTGGCCTTGGCTCTGAAAGGAAAAGACATAAAGGCGAATATAACAAACAAGTATAAAGCATGAAGAGTTAAGTTTAAAGTGCTCACCCTGGAACAGTTTTGAGAGGAGGGAGTTATGTAGCCGTTGACTCGCCGGATGATGAATGAGGTGTTCCCTGATAGTTTGAATCAGGCGGATTAAGAGGTTGTCTGAAATAATCTGCCTTGGGATAAGAAGTATCAGAAATATATGAGACCTCTGATCGACGTTTCTGGGTTGGAGTGTTAGGTAAACCGGCTGAAGTAACTACATGGCCGATGTGCCGGGTTGTGCGGCGAGCTTCATGCTGCTGTTTCTTCAAAAGAAAGTTGGGATCCAGATAAGCTAGAGGGTGTGAAAATTTTACTTTCTGGTTTGCTTGACTGATTTTTTGTGTTGGGTGAGGATCTGAACCAGAGGAAAGAATAATTACCTCTACATCTTCAGCCCGACTAGCTTCAACGTCCTCCTGATAAGGGTCATTGTCAATGAGGTGTATGGAAAATGAACCAAGAGAAACAAGTTCTACCTCTGACTCTGGATTATGAAGATCCTCGTCGAGGTTCAGCCTGGTGGATTCAGTAGTTTATTTCTTGGCAGGTCTTTTAGTAACCTTGGTCTTGGGGCGAGGCGTCTTTGCCGGTTTATCTTGAGGTTTCTTCTTCCAAAACGGATCATCACCCTGCCAAAGATTGACAAAGGTTATAAGAAACAGTTAAGAATATCAGGTACAAATAGGAGTTAGACAATTCTTTCAGCTGTCGGTTTATTCAAAACACAGAAGGGACTTAGCCCTGTTTTGCTGCAAACAGCCACCGATTCATCCAGTATATTTTTGGCAGCCTCAGTGATTTCAGCATCAGTTAACTGAATGTCAGTGTGCCGTTGAGGGTCTTTCAAGTCCCCTGTGTATTCGCACATTAAACCGGGACGACAGCTTAAAGGCAAAATACTCCAAGATATCCAACAACAAACAAAGTCAATTCCTATCAAACCATTAGCCACAAAGGCTCTATGCTTGGCAGTTGTGGTGCATATTTGGTCCGTTCCTTTGCTGTCAACCTTTTGGGAAATGGATGTGTGTTGGTAAGCCGGTGAGGACGATAACCCGGCAGAGGATTCTCATCTTCAGGGGAAGTATCTTTGCAACAGAACCAAGTCTGGTTCCAATCCTTAGGATGACTATGATGTTTGGCATGATGGAAGCTGACATCTTTCCTTTTTTGAATTGAAATGCTGCCAAGTTCAATATTGGGCCCATCTACAAATTCGGTGCGGAGGTTTAAATAGAAAAAGTCCCTGAACAGTTCAACAGTCGGTTCTTCTTGCAGATAAGCCTCGCAAAACACTTGAAAATTACAAATATTGGATACCGAGTTAGGTCCAATATCTTGAGGGTGGATCTGGAAGCTGGCAAGCACATCACGGAAAAATTTGCACCCGGGAGGTTTAAAACCACGGCTCAGATGGTCAAAAAACACAACTATCTCGCCATCCTTGGATGTAGGAGGATTTTCCGGACCGGGGGCTCGCTAGTGGATTTCACTCTGCTTTGGTAAAGCGCCAGTGATAACACATCCTTTCAGATCTTCTTCCTTAATCCGAGATGGAACCCAGTTACAAGCATAGAAGGTCTTGGCCATTTCTTAGACAACCTGAAGGAAGGTTTGCGCCGGTTTAAGAGTCATGGTTGACAAGCATAAAGCGTCGCAGGTTAAGAAACAAAAGGTTTTCCAGCATGCAAAAATTGTTAAACCGGAGATTAATGCTAGTATAAAGGATAAAGCGATTGGCGGTTTACAAGGGGACTAATGGTATATGGCAGGTTATTTTCTAAAAGATAAACCGCCTACATGAAGAATCACAGTATAGATCTAAAGCCGAAAAATGACCAAGTGAAGAAGAACAAGTTTCACAGTTTCACATTGGAACTTCAGATCTACCGCATGTTAGGAAAAAGAAAATATTTAGACCTAAAATTTGGTGCTTGAGCAGTTCATGAAGTTCCAGATCGAGCCTTTCTACGCAAAGGAGATGATCTGATGCCAAAAGAGGGACTATCATGGCTACCGTATAAGAGTGTATCACGTTTGGAGTTTATTATACAGGCTATATTGAAGGACAAGGGAAGAACACCGCGAAGCTTCCATGAGCCTGTGCGAACCCTAAACGGATCTACAGAGGAAGGAAAGAAGAACTCACCGAGGCTGTTGAAAAGCGGAAAGGCGCTGTAATTCTCTGGTCAAATCAGGTTGATGCAGCGGTCGTTGTTCGGGCAGATGAGAAAGTCGATGACAGCGACAGTGCTCGAGTGCTAAAGCGACGCGAGGAGGAAGAAAGACTAAGGGGCAAGGTGAGAAAAAGAAAGGGACCCTCGGCCCTATTTATAAGACGAAGGGATAAGTGACAGGCGCGGGAATCGAGGAAGCCCAAAAAATGGATATGTCCCAGAGTTGTCACCTCGATTTTTGGAGGCTCATTAATAAAAGTAAGGTATATACGGTTTTTTAATGAACAGGTGACATCATGGCGGTTTATTATAATCCTGGAAGATGACATCATGGCGGATTACAAGGTTTACTCGAAGGTATTGAAGAGGAAGCTTTTCTAAGTGTAGACGATTGACATGAACATGTTCAAATCAATCTAGGGGCCTAATGTTGGAGATATAACTACTGAGTATAAATCGCCCAGGAGGGGCCGGGTTATACTTGTAAGGAGTTATTCATATTGAAGCCCATGAAGACAAGGAGTACAGCGCTTTAATATGGGAGGTCTAAAAGCCCAGGGCCCAAAGGCGGATTAGGGCCCATAGACATAAACTGCCATAAGGTGTGTAGCTTGTGTTGTAAGATAGGAAGAGTAGAAACCGAGCCGGACACGTTTATGAGCCGGCTGAGATTCTGTAAACCGCCGGGCGTCAACCTGTGTATATAAAGGGATGACCCGGAGATGGTTCAAGGAGAGAAAAACAACAACCCGAGAGCCAGGCAAAGCGGATTCGTTCCCTTGTCATCGAAACCCTAACAATCACATCATAACTAGAGTAGGCTTTACCTTCACCGCAAGGGGCTGAACCATTATAATTCCTTGCGTCCTTTGTCCGTTTTAACCCCTTTAAGCTAGCTACGTTGCGATGGCTCCACAACTAAGTCCTCACACTAGGACATTTGCCATGACAATCCCACGACCGGACACATCTGTTTCGGCAACAATTATGATGGTTCTCACATGATTCACGGGCACACAAAAGTAGCAACAGTTCCCATAGATGGATTCAAATAGAGTACTAGCCCTAGAGGGCTCGATAGTAGGCAAGGTTTGGATAATTAGAAACAATCCAAACTACTATTAAACACTAGCTGGGGCAACTATTTCATGCCTCGATCTAGTTTGGGTTGGACACAAGACGAACCTTGCCATGAACATCATCGAGGACCTCTAGCAGCAGCTCAATCCTATGAACCTTCATGAAGATAACCTTGTGGCCTTGCCACTCATAAACTTGTTTGTGGAGGCATGCCACATCATCTTCCCGCATAAGCTTGACAAGAAGAGTATGCCTCACAAACGAAGGAGTAGCTTTGAACTTCTTGTGCTTCAGTACACCCTGGACAACACGCCTGACAACAGTGTGGTTGGAATACAACTCGACATCGGTATAAGCGCAAATGGATTCCAAGACCCAACAACCTAAGAACTTTGTTTTCCCAGTGCATATATTCAGGTCATCCGCCTCATAGCGAGTGACATGTACAACCACACAATCCTTGTCTGCATCAGGGCTCTAATTGAAACAGAAACAAATTCTGAATTATTTTCCAGTATAAGAAACCCAAGATATTTAAACCAGTATGTATAACATGGCATCGAAGCTAATAGAATTTTGCATTATTCATCACCACATACTTAGATAAAAACCACAATCAAGATCCGCAAAGAAGAAAATCACCTTGGA
>NC_041392.1:426360527-426466055 GCF_002162155.2 Triticum dicoccoides | reverse complement strand
GAAGGGGGAAAACTGCTCCTGCAGGGCCACGGGGGCTATAACCTCAAATGGGCCGTTGACCATCTCGGTAGTGGCCGTGAGTGTATCTAGGATCGGCTGGGTGGCTGCCTCGATCTTCTTGGAGCTCTCTATCTCGTGGGGATCAGCCCTCGCGTCTGCTCCAATATCGGAAGATCTTTGCCTGGTTCTCCTTGTCCCATCATGAAACTGACAAATAGTAGGAGACCACTGAAAGGAAAACACAATTGCAATGGCAATGAAACAAAAAAGATAGTGAGGATCGGTTACTGCTTTGCAAAAGTTCTTTTTTTTCTCTGCACGAAAATATACCAACATCACGGATCCGCTTACCTTCCCTTCGTTGGGAGAGAAGAACAGTGGCAGATGCGAGTGTTGGCTTTCTTGAAGATGGTGAGGGAGAAGGAGATTCAGCTAAGAGTGAAATGATGGTTACTTCGTCCGTCAAACTTAGACTACGGGGAGGTGGTGTTTTGTGATACGACGGCTCATTACTGCCGCGCTATGACCGGGGTGACTCTCCGCCTGCATACTACCTTCTAATTTGGCTGATGGCATTTGGGCCGGCGTGCTGCATGGCCCGCTTGTCAGTGAACAAAAGTACAACCGCATTCAGTAGAGGGAGACGTTTCGATGACCTAGGAGGATCCAGAAGCGGTAGTATTGAAGGAAATATGCCCTAGAGGCAATAATAAAGTTATTATTTATTTCCTTACACTAAAAAAATACACTTCCATGATGATACGTGTTTGTCACAGTAGGTCACGTTTTCTATCATGCATGTACATCCATGACAAATTTATGACAGAATCAAGATAGTCATACATGTGCTGTCATAGAAGTGTTCCATGACATTACCAAAATTATCATCACGGAAGTTTCCACTTCCATGACGATAAGTCGCGCGTCACAAAAGTGCTTTCATCAAGGGTGACCGACACGTGGCATCCACCGTAACGGAACACCGTTAAGCTATCGGGTCCGGTTTTGGATCCGATAACCCGTTAACAGCCCCGACCAATGGGGATTTTCCACGTGTAAAATCATCATTGGCTGGAGGAAACACGTGTCAGCTCCGTGTTGGCACAGGTGTCACTCATCCAATGGGCGAGATGCGCCTATGATATGTTAACACGTGGACCGGTCCAAAAGTGGCCCATAAAGTTTAAATGGGCCGACCCAACTAAAGGCCCACAAGATTTTGCGGACCATAATGGGACGGCCCAGCTAAAGGCCCATAAGATTTTTGCGGGCCATAATGGGCCGGCCCAGGTGAAGGCCCACAAGATTTTTGTGGACCATAATGGGCCGCCCAGCTAAAGGCCCACAAGATTTCGCCAACATTAATGGGCCAGCCCAGCTGTAGGCCCATAAGATTTTGAGAACCCTAGTAGGTCGGCCCATTAATTGGCTGCCATGTTGTGGGCCAAATGCCGACCCATATTTGATCCGGTCCATTAATGGCCTGCCACGTTCTGGGCCTAATAATGGCCCATATGAGATCCGTCCCGTTAAAAGCCTACCATGTTCTGGCCAAATTACAGCCCAGATCAGGTCCGACCCTTTAAGAGGCTTTGGGCTCAATTATGGCCCATATCAGATTCGGCCCGTCAACTGGACGTTACGCTTTTGGGCCCATTTGCTAAAGGCCCATTTAGTAATTCGGCCTGATATTAGTTTCGGCCTGTTAAGGGTTCGTTTAACATTTCGGCCCTATATTAATTTCGGCATGTTAAAAGCCTGTCATATAGTTGGGCCTAACTACAACCCGGTTTGCATCCGGCCTGCTCACAGCCGATAATTTGATTGGGCCAAACAAGGACCGAGACAATTTTGTCCTGTTATAAGCCCATGATTTGATTGGCACATTCATGGGTCGGAGTCTATTTCGGCCTGCTGTCGGCCCGTGAGCTATTCGGCACGTTTCAGGCCCAACCTACTTTTCAGCCTCCTAAAGGCCCATTGAGTTTTCTTGGGAAAATAGGGCCAGCGGTTTACTCGGCCTATTAAAGGCCCAAATCTACTAGTGGGCCAGTTTACATTTAGGCCTGTTAACGGACCAACATGATGGGGCCCATGATGCGGATCATACATGGTGATTTGCATGACAACCCGATTATGTACCGTAATTTTACGGTTTGGCCGGTTTACTTTGAAGACAGGATATATATACAGTAAAATAACTGCAGCATCGTGAATAAGAAAAAACCTAGACTATACAATAAAGAAATTACGGCATATTACATCCACTGGGCATCAAAGTTCGCCACTATGATAATAAAGCACAAGCAGACAACAAATTACATACACCGGGCATCAAAGATCGCCACCAGTGCAACTAAACACGCCGACAAAATAATATACAAAACTGACAGCACCTCAATAGAGTTCAAGAAAGGTTAGCCCTGCTCGGGAGCTGCAGCGCAAGAAGCTGAGCAAGCTGGTGAGACTGCACTTGTTTGACACTTATATCCTCCTCACTCTAAAAGATAAACAAGCAGACAAATGACATGTTTTGCACATATAAGTATCAGTGCTGACAATTCATCACATTTCTTACTGACGAATAAAGTGACATAGTTTAAAATAGCATTAACACAATATGGTATTTTTCAGGTCAAGACATGGCAGGAAATGACATTGTGAAGGAGTTGGCAGCTTCACGACACCACTGGATTACAGATCAAGAACTCATAAGTATCAATGGTTAGTGTGCTATCAATTTATCCCATTTCAGATTGGCAAAATAAGATCACTTGCTCTGTATAGTTTAATTTACATGGTATGAAGAAGGAACTTGGTTGTACAACTGAAAACTTAAATTGACAAGGACAAACTTTTGTTTATGAACTGGAGTACATAATATACTTTAAACATGCAATTTGATGCAAACACCAAAAATAAACAGCTGTTGCAGTCATGCCTAACCAAATATACACAACAAAGTTTGAAGGCTTGAGAAGGACAAACTTACATTATTGATGAAGGCAGGCTCTATAAAGCCCTTGTCCATGCTGATGGGGGGGGGGCAATTCAAGAAGTTTACCACAGAATCTTCTTCATAAGCATTGCCTTTATTCTACATTTTGTTAAGAGTAAATATAGATGTGACAATATAAGAAAAAATGGAGAATATTTAAGATAAGATGAAGAGTGATGCTACATAACCAAGTAGCTATAAATGTAAGTACATTGATACAGGCAAAAGGTACAGCCAAGAGCAATGCAGAGCTAAACTTCTTCAGTACCATCGGTGTTATCCAACCTTATGGTAAGAGTAAATATAGATCTTATGTGTAGAAAATGGAGGGCAAAGGAAAATAAGCTGTAGAGTGATGGTACATGAACAACTACCTGTCAATATAAGTACACTGATAAAGGACAGTAGGTACTTACAAGAACAATGCAGAGCTAAAAAAATTCATTGGCATTGGATATATTCTACACTAATGTAACCATTCATATAGATCAGATAATTTGGAGCGAACAATTGATAAGCCAGCTATCATGCATACTGCTGTCACATAATGAACCAAGTATGTATGCAAGTATAGTGATACAGGACAACAGGTACTAACAAGAGCAAAGCAGCGGGCAACATATTTGCAATATCATGTCGTTCTTTTCAAACCGAAATTCTTTTTCGAGCAGATTTCCTGCAAAAAAGATCTGTAAGGCACATGCGGAAAAGTAGAAGTTCAAATTGTCATGCGATATCATAGACAACACCTCATCCTCGGAACGAGACCAGTGCATAACAAGGTTTTTCCATTCAATGTCTTCTAAATTTAGCACATGAGACTTCACCAGAAATTCATTTATAGACTTGCCATCAAAGTGTGATTTCCTCAGGTAACACCGATACTGCTGCAATGGTTCCTTGAAAAGCGCAAGCAAGATTTGCTCGTCATGACTATCCAGATTGACCCTCGCCTACTTACAACAATGTAATGTAAATCATTGATGTGTTCAATCAGCAGAAAAACAGGAAAATAATCACCATGAATAATAGCACTTACACATAAGAGGGACAGGAAGATGTGAAAATGGTGTTTGTCTTCACTATAATCTTCCCATGATGGGAATATATGCACGTAGTCCCTAACAACATTGAAAGCATTGTCTTTTAAACTGGGAATAACTGGAATGGGGTTCCAATCTGTAGGAATTGGCCATCTCTGCAGTTGGGATAGGTCTTCGGCCGGTGGACTTGCTGTACTTTTTGCTGGAGTGGGATTTTTCTGTGGTACGGCTGGTGCTATGGCAACTGAGATCGGCATACCTTTTGTTGGAGTGTAGGTCCTGTGTGGTGCGGCTAGTGGTGTGACCAGAGAAGTATGGGTACAGTCTGCTGGAGTCGGTCCTACATTTTGTGTCACTGGTTGTACAACCAATATAAGTGGGGTGCTGTCTGATTTCTCTGGCACAATCACGTTTTTTGAAGGACTTTGCTGGTGCTCCCTCAGGTTCGGCAATCACCCTCTTCCTTTTTGATGTCTGATGCACAAGAACAACATTTGAGTGGAAAAACATGGTATGATGACAGATGGAATATGTATTGATAATGGATGGGCATGGCATCTCGACATATATGATGAGTAAACTAAGTAGATGGCGGTGCAACAAAGTAGAAGAAATGCAAGACAACATACGCAAGATACACGCAATCAATAAAACCTTGCCAAATTAGAACAGGAACCTTGCTGGGTGAACAGGACAGGCCATCTGCCTTTGACTCCTCGAGGTTAGAATAGTCATTAGGATCATATTCTGAACAAGAATCAACAGGTGGTGAGCGTATGAGTTTCATTGCATCCAGAATGGCACTCAATGCCTTGGTGCCAATTTTGTAAGTCATTGCGGTGTTTAGCTTCAAGAGTGGACTGCTGCTACTGCGACACAAAGCAGCTACACAGATCATAGTGTAGATATAACGGGAAAACCGTAAGCATTAGAGTAAAATCAGCAAAGTGGAACTTGCTGGAATATATGTGCTAGTATTGCCGGTACGGCTAGAAAGCCTTCGGATACCAGCTCTCTTCAACTGAAGGTGCGGTACCGTTAATATCAATGTAACTCTCAAAGGAAACACAACTCCCTGCATTTCCTTGCTATTCTTATAGGATTCAAGTGGGCAGGCCACTACAAATCATATTCACATGTTTACAAAATCCTACGAATCAAAGAGGCCCGACGAGTTCAAAGTGTCCATACCAACCGACCGTATAGACCTCGACACTGCAAATGTCCCTGCTCATATTCACTACAAGGAACATACTGTACTACTACCATACTTCCTCCATTCCAAAATATAAGTCTTGGTAGATATTTCCACTATGGATCACATACAGATGTATCCGGATACATTTTAGAGTGTAGATTCACTCATTTTGCTCCATATGTAGTCCATGGTGGAATCTATACAAAGACTTGTATTTAGGAACGGAGAGAGTACTTATTAAAGAAGAATGGAAGAGGAACATGCTAAAGAAGAGCAAGCAGATTTTGGATAATAAAATGTTCGTTGCGTAGTGCCCACACATGATGAACCAGAGCGCATTAAGAAAGTAACTCCCCGCTATCTCTCTATATGTGGTGCACATGCTTTTCAAAAGTATAGGAACATTAGTTGACCAATTAAATGTTATCTGTTTTAGTAATATCAGCATCATATCAGATTCGTACTTGAGCAACAAGTTTGGAATTATGACTGGCACGTTGTTTAGCTTGATGGATTCAGGAGCAGTGCTAAGCAGGTACGATGATGGTACTGAATATAAAGGCATGTCTGCATTTGGGTCAGTCGACCATTTCAGGCGGATGGATGAAGATCCTACGTCTCCTAACCCTTCTTCTTCCTCGTCTCTAATTCTTCCCATATAGAACACCGCACGGGCCGCCGACCGGACCATCGGCCCCACCGCCTGTGTTCCTCCGCCACCACACCCCCACCCTCGCCCCCACCCGTGTCGAGTTTTCTTCGTTTGGCGAGGCCCCACCACCGGCCCCAACAACCAAAGTCCCCACCCGAGCCCCTTTGTTCGCATCGGCGAACTCCGACGAGCTCTGAAAAATCGACTGACCCAATTTTGAAATTTAGTCTAGTGTGATTTAACTAGTGTGGAATATAAAAGGCGAAAACCATAAGCATTGGGAGTATAGTGTTGAGCGTGCCATGGCGGATCTGAAGGTGCAAACTGGACAAAGGCAACTCCGCGACCAATGTTTGCTCTGAACTATCAAGTAAGTGATGGACAAGAAATCAGAGTAAAGCAGTGGCGATCTATTTTCTTGCTGAGATAAATAAGTTGAGCAGATACGAAAGAGTACCGCCTCTGGTGCGGCGCCGTGTATGCATCTGTTGAGAATTTGACGATGCTTCGGTGGCGATGGCTGTCGGTGGCGTGGAAGAAGATCTAGGAGGGTAGCGGTGGCGGCAGGGCGCAGTGGACGAGACGGTCGTAGGAGCGGCGCCGGCAAGGTGGACGATGGCGGGGATGAAGCGAGAGGACGGGATGCAAGGATCCCGGTCCGAAGCCGTGGATGAGAGAGGTTGATCTCTTGTAATGGACGGCGGCGTCAGGGTATCAGCCCCGACATGGTGGAGGAGGACGGCGGTGGATGGGGTGGCGGACGGAGGAGGCTGGGGTGGAGAGGGTGTTTTGGCGCCCACGGAGTACGAATGGGGAAATGGAGGTGGAGAGGAAGGGGGAATCACGTCTTCAGGGCGCGCTTGTCTCAACTGCAAGGAAATTTACAAAATTAGCCCCCGTTTCAAATTTCCTACATCACAGCAATATTAGTCGGTTGGGGATAGGATGGTAATCTCGCATACACCGAATATTTGCCGACGAGAGTTTGTTTTTGGCGCCCACCGTGTATGAATCGGGGAGGGAGTCGATTTCGGCCGAGGACACACTGTGTTTTGGCGCCCACCGTGTATGAATCTGGGTGAGAGGCGGTTATGTGACGTTTGAGTGAAACTACAAACCTATCCCTATCGAAACCTATATAAATCGAGCAGATAGGCTTTGCGTGGCAGGGATAGGCAGTAGTAATTTCCATCTCGCAGATTTTGGTTTCGGGCGGTTACTGCGACTTTCCCTGCTTCGTTCAAATTTTGCAGAGTGCACGTTTACCGTGCCAACTCAATTCAAATCCTGTTTGTATTATAATTTTTTTGGCGGGATCCATTTTCGATTGGAATAAAATTCTATATACATCATTTTTAAATATATACTTTCAAAAGCACAACAAAGAATTCTGCTCCTTTATATGTGTAATATGATTTACAAATACAATGATCTCAAAATCATAAGGTTGAATTCAAAAAATTACACCAAATTATGTTCTACTAAAATGTATGGATCAGTAATATCTACATATTAAATAACATAGATGCGCGTGAATTCATATGAGTATGCATGTTTGATAGATCAATTTTGGTTCGAGTATGGATTACATGTATCATCATCTCGAATTCAAATATTTGAATCCCTTTTATGTTCACTCCTTTCATGCCCATCTCTCTTGCATGCATGCTCCTTCATGTAGCTATCACTCTCTTTTCTCCAGCTCACCCGCACGCTCACTTCATGTTTCTCCTATCCTCGCAAACATGGTCTCTCGACGTCTCCCTTGAGAAGTGTCACACTCTCCCTATCGTTATACATTATGTGGTTTTCACTATCTCTCACGTCTCTACCGTTCTCTCGTATCACTAGGTACCTAAGCTTTCTTTTTCACCGCCATACACATAGTCTCCACTCGTCTTTCACTTTGTCTTTCTCTCTATGGGATTCTCTCTCACACCCTATATGGCTCTAGATATGAATCATACCACTAAAATTACTCTCTCTCTCTCTCCTGTAGACACAACATTTGTTGCGGTCTCCTTTTCGTCTCCATCCCAGACTGACATTATTCATTTGTTTACTGATTAGACAAACTCCCCCCTCTCTCTCTCACACACACACACAACTCCTGCTTCCACTCCCCTTCCCGACTACCGTCTCTCTCTCTCTCACACACACAAACTCTCGCTTTCGCACCCCCGTCTCGTATTTCTCTCACAAACATTTATCGACTAGACTCTAGATAGGTTTATACACCCGCACACTCGTGCTTCCACTATCGCATACATGTCTCTCTCCCGCTCCTTGTATCTATGTAGATTTTTCTTCCCTTCTTGAGACATGCCCTCTCGATCGTGCACACACACACTATCGCCTCATTTTAAGCTAATACCTCTCGCACACACACTCTTTGTGTCTTTGTCACACATGCACTCCGTCCTCCTCCTCTCTCCCTCTCTCTCTCACACACATGGGCTTTTTGCAACAACTAGCAAGATGCCCATGCGTTGCACGGAACATGAAGATGCATTTGTATGAGTAGTTTATCTTGTGGGAGAAAAGGATGAACAAGGGAAGGCCTTATTTGCAAGTGTGGAGAGGGGTGTGGGTATCTTTTTGCAAAATTGCCATAGTTTCCTTCCTATCCGTCAGATATAGATCGTACGGCCTATATTGCAGGTTTGCAGGCACACGATCATCACCGACTATGCTTTTTATAAGAGTAGGGATAAAAAACAGATTTAGTGATGATGGTGGGCCTGCTATCCTGCAATATAGTTCGTTCGATGTATATCTGACGGATAGGAACGAAACTATGGCAATTTACCCGCACTCCTCTCCACATTTGCAGATAAGGTCTTCCCTCGTTCATCCTTTTCTCCCACAAGATCTTGATGTTCCGTGCAACGCACAAGCATCTTGCTAGTAAGAGTAGAAATTAGAGATATACCACTTCTCAAATCTTGAAACCAACAACATTCCTCCCTTATCTCATCAAAACCGCCAAAGGAATATATTTTGAGTGAAACATAACATTTTTTAGTGATATACGTATTTCAAAACTAGACTTTTTTTATCAAATCAGTGAATATGTATTAATCTACTCAAATCATGTGGCAACGCATTGGCACATTGCTAGTAGTTATTATAATTTTGTTGACACTAGACAAACGGTGGAGTACGTATACAGAGAGAAGAGGCGCACACACGCAGTCGGTCTCTCGCTGTCTCGCACACATGAGTGTTACGTAAAGGCAACGTTAACAAATAAACCCTAAAACCCTAGGTGCACGATTGCTGCATTCGCGGGTACTGGGTACGTCATGGAGCGCACCTTTGTTGGAATAGTCAGCTCGCATGATAATTTGATCCGTAGGAGTTGATGGTGGGGACCACAGGTGAATGACTTGGAGGCGGTGGCTCACCAGTTTCCACAGATCTAGTAGCCACGTTTAAAATATCATTTTTTAACGGGGTTAAGAGTTTTGATTTTCAATGGTGCGTTATAATTACTAAGTAGTTTTTAGAACGATTGGTATGGAGCGAAAATGGAATTCATAGTACTACCAACTACGTACCTCCTTGGCGTATGGTTGTATGGGTTTATGTTGTGAGATGTTGAACCTGGTAGTTATAGGGCAAATACTATGTTTAGATTTAGATGTTGGTTTTCAGTAATGAAAATCGGAAGGGGGAAATCCTTCTTTGATTAAAAAAACTACTACATCAGCATGTTTGCTATTCCCGTGTGCATGATACCAGCTAAGATACCACCATTATGGCCAGCCTTAATCATCGCATGCAATAATTTAGTGCACCTTGAAATATGAACATGTGTGGGGCGTGTATGTTTTTAATGACTTCAGACTATACCTAGCCCGGCATGCAAGATGAGACTTATTATGCACCGTTCCCCATACCTGCAGGAAGCCCGTTCGTCTCCAAATCTTTCCTCTCCATGTGTGGAAACAATATGCCTGCCAGACTCTCCTTCTCCCTCCGGCGGTGCCACCACTCCACCCCATGTGGAAAAAATCTGCATGCACGACTCTCCTCCCCCGCGCTCGTCCAATCCGTTGTGACCAGCAATATTTCCACCCCTTCCCTTCCCCGTAATTTACTCCAACAAATATGCCCACGTAGCTATTACTTAACTGCAGGTGCATTTGGTCACTGACATATGGGCCCAACAGGGGTCTGGCTCACATGTCAGTGACGCAACTGGACCTGCAATTAAGTCAGTGCAGCTCAGTCCATATCTTACGTAGGTTAGCCATTGCTCTCTATAAATACTGCACCTCCCACGACACCGCTATCTCCCCCCCCTCACGTTCACGTTCATCGCTATCTCCTCCCCCTCACGTTCACGTCGACCACCATGGCATCGCCCCTCCCTAGCCCTAGGCGCCCCTCGTTGCATCGCGCGGACGGTCACGCGTCGATGTTCCGTTCCTCGACGCCACTAGTCGAGGAGGACGCAACGGCATTCCGCTACTCGCCGTGACGTGACACGTCACCGTTCCGCTCCTCGCCCCCACTAGTCGAGGAGGACGCGTCGAGGTGGACGCGTTGGCGTTCCAGATCTGGCCAGCACGCACATCGGAGGACGTGTCGGCTCCCCGCTATGAGGAGAACGCCGCGCCACCTGCCGAGCCCCCCCAGCCTTGAGGAACTTTGGAAAGAAATGGATGTCGCCTTGTGGGAGGCTTTGCCTCCAGCAGAGCGCGCCAAAATAGAGGCGGAGAAGAAGGCCGAGGAAGAGAAGCGCACCGCGGAACAAGCTGCCTGGGAGGCCTATGTCACGTCCGAGAGAGTCAGGCAATTGGCCCTTTGGCAGAAGGCTCGTGCGAGGGCCATGAGGGTGGCGAGGACGCCCGTGCCGACGCCCTAAGTGCAGTCGGGCCCAAGCGCCTCATCTACGCTTGGCGGTACATGGACCGGGTGCACGCTTCCAGCTAGGAGGGGTACCTGTTGGCGCCGGATCACCATACCGGTGAGATCGCGCTCGCCCGCCGGCAAGCCGCCAATCAGCACCTCACGAGTTGCGAGGCGGAGGAAGAGGCGTTGTGTCGGCGCACTGGGAAACGGCCGCGCACCAGGGCACTTGTGGCGCGCCACAAGCGCCCCTGCGAGCGCCGTGGCTTTTACGAGTATAATTTTTGTTTCGTAAGGCGATCTCATTAGTTTTGGGACGCAAATGATAAATCCCGAACGTTCAGGAATTATTAGCGTCCTTAATTAAGTATGTGAAAGGGAAAGTTTGGAAACATTATGATGCGGTTTTTGTAAAAGTAGAAAAACAACATTAGTCAAGCTTGTGAAACGATTCAATGCAAAACAAATGCAAAAATGCTCGTTTGATTGTTTACTTTTAGCTTCCTTCTTGGTGGTTATTTCTCTGTCGTACTTTGTACGGAGTATCTCACTGGTTGGAAATGCATGCAAATTCCCAAACCGCTTCCTACACCCTGTATCGAATTTTTTGCCTAACAAGTTGTGCCGTGCAATTGGAATTCCAACTTGAGTACTACTAGTAGTAGGAGTACCAGGGGCCAGTTCTTTTAGGCTTCTAGATTAGTAATCCCATAACTACTACCTCCGTCCTGGTTTATTGGTCCCCATTGTAATCTATGTCAAATTTTGATCATAAATCTAACTAATGAAATGTTAGTGCATGTCACACGCACTAACATTTTATCAGTTAAATCTTTGGTCAAAATTTAGCACAAATTACAATGGTGAGGAATAAACCAGGATGGAGGTACTACTAGTAGTATTTTAGAAGCCCAAATAAATGAGTGAGGCGCCTTAATGTTACTCTCCACTATGACTAGTCTTATGGGAAATGCCGGGGAAGCCGCCAAAAGAACTGGCCCTAGGAGTAGTAGCTAGGGATACTAGGAGTAGTAGCTAGGTATCGAGTGTGCGAGATGAACCGTAGAAAGTAAATGCAGATAGATGAAATGCAAAAAAGACGGAGGGATGTGATGGTTGCTTGTCCGTTTATTTTACCAGGCCACTTATTACTGGGAGTGGTAGGGTTTTGTGATATGACGGCTTTACTGCCGCGCCACGAGCGGGGTGAGACTCCCGTGCAACGCCGCCCTCTACACTAGTACTACTACATCGGTCGTGGTTTATCCCCCATTGAATTTGACTGAAGATTTAACTGACAAAATGTTAGTGCATGCCAACAAAAACAATATCGTTTGATTCGTATTTGAACATAGTTTTCAATGATATAATTTTAGGTGACATGCATCATCATTTATCATACTATATATAATGTTAGTTCAATTTTTGGTCGTACTAATCTATAGTAAGGTGCCAGTGCGTTGCACGGAAGAGTGAAATGCATTGATCGGGGAGTTGTTTATTTTGACAAAGGATGTGGGGGTCATCTCATGTGTAATGGGTATCGATAGGTTTGTTCGGATATTATCTCATCTCTAGAGATCACAAACATCCGGGTGAAATAGAGAAAAAGTATATTTTGCAAACAAAATCGTTCAACTGTTCAACCTGCATCCAAAACTTGTGAAGAAATAACTCTTATTGTGCTTTGTAGGAAATGATCTTCAAGAATTAGTTTTTGAGTATCCATTGTTATACATGTTGACTACAGATGACATGGCACTTTCTTATAGTCAACAGTTGGCTATACTATTTAAATATTAACCATGCCCTTATACACCTAGACGGAGGGATTAAGTCAGGATGACTTGGAAGGGGGCAGAGGATATGTAAGAAATGGTTCATCATAAGTCTTTCACCAGTACTGTAGTAAAAATTCATACATGGAATATTCTAGACTAAACCATAAATGGATACACTTTTATTCATGCACAATACTCCAATAGAGCAAGATCATGCATGGAAGTCTCCACATGCTTAGACAGCGGATTACATTGAGCGAAGACTAATGATCAACATTTAACTTAATAATGCAGATGTCCAGGTGAACCACCTTGGAGTCCCCATGCACATTGTTGGGGGTCAAATAATACCATGCGTCTTCCATGTCCACATCGGCAGGAAGGTCCCAGCTCGGCAGAGTCCAAGTCAGCTTGACGTAGCCAGTGTCGCCGCCCACGTACCTTCGAGGGGTAGTAATAGTGAGCACACACCCGTACATCGGCCTTGTGTCAGTGTCAGCGTCAGCGGCGTCGCCCCTGACGCACACTACAGAGATATGGTGGCGGCCTGCGGGGGCCTCGCCGGTGGTCACAATCAAGAGGAAGACGTTGCCGTCCTCCTCCGAGACTAGCAGGCGGCGCTGATCCTCCAGCGATTCCGGCACGATGAACGGGTAGCACCTCTCGTACTTGATGTTCTTCGTCAAGGGCCAGTAGTGATCGCCGCACGCCTGCGTCAGGTGATGCACGATGTCCGTCGGCGAGCCCCAAAACATCACCGGGCACCCATAGCAGTAGACGAAGGGATCCCTGGAGGCATCGACCAGGCCTTCCATGAAACGGGAGTGGCTGTATGGGACGTTCCACCAGTTGAATATATGAGCAAGTTACTATGATATTTACTACAAAATAAATCATGACGGCTATAGCAGAGATTAAACTAATCATGCAGACTAGCATAGTAGATGAACATATCGAATCTAGGACACAGACTATAAACATGAATTCTACCACGATTTCGAACACGAAGGACAGAAACACATACGGTGCAACGGGAGCAGCACCATTGGCATTGAGGTTGTCGCCCATGTCGTTGAGGAAGAGGTTGCCGAGGTCGGGGAATAAGTCGTCGTCGGTGAAGTCGTCGCTGCTAGCAGTCGTGAGAGTGCGCTCCCCAAATTTCAACAGTGCCCGCCGAATGGAGCGCAGGAGGGAGTGGTTGTAGGGGGCGTTGCAGCCGCCAAATGGAGTGCAGGAGTAACCCACGAAGCAGTAGATGGTGCTCCTCGCTAGTCTCTATTCTTATGTCTATCTCTACTACTCTTCTTTGTTTTTTATAATATACTAGTTGTAGTTGTCAAATCGAATAGTACTGCATCGTCCACTGCACGCCTGGCTGAACATGCCTCCTCGCCTCCATCAAACCCCTCTGTTAAACCCGTATGCAAACCGAGAAACCTACTCCGGCCCGCGGGAGGAAATTTGCTGGTGGCCATTGGAGAATAATAGAGTCACGTCCAATCCATTTGAGTTAATTGCGTGTATGATTCTCCCTCTATAAAAAGTTAATTGCATCCTTAATGTTGTATTCCAAGTACTCTGTGGGTTCCACTGTCAGTACAGTGTACTTGACTTGCAGGCTGGCTATAGATTCGTACAGAAAGTTAAAAAGAAACAAATCCATGACTTGCAGGATTGGAGTTAGCACCGATGGCAGTTCGTAGTCGTTCCACGCTCGGGCATTGAAGTTTGTAACTATTTTAGATTAGAACATACTACTCCTCCGATGCTAGTAGTAGAGCAGAGTCCTACGGCACTACTACTCTACTCAAGCAAGTTAGGGCATAGTAGCAGGTACTATAGGGAGTACCAGCACTGTGATCACTCAAGTGAGTTGTCTGACTTCGATATGACCCTACGTTGTAGGACGCCTGGTGTGCCTACCTTCCTAATCCCAGAACCTTTCAAAGAAAAGCGGCATGGCAGTTGCAGGTGGTTCCTTGCTCGATCATATGACGGTGAACGATTGATGATCGTTCCCGCATACCAGACGTGTTGTTTTGCGGAATACAATCACAGTTACTGCAAGGTCTTTGAGCAGGATCCCAGCTTCTCTGGGCCTTCAGGAATTTTTGACTGGATGTTGGTAAGTAGCCTTGGTACACGCTCTCTATTTGTCGGACTGAATTATCCGATTAACCAGGAGATAACCGACGACAAGGATCATGATGGCAGCGTAGTTTCGTTCATCAGGAAAAACTGTGTGTACACAGCGTACCATGCGTCTCTCCATGCACCATACCCTGATATGTGCCGCCATGCTCTGCAGCCCAAAGTAGGAGAGAGGGTCGCAAGTATCAGACCTTGACCTGCTGGCTGGAGTTTCCCCCGTCAGGCACCCATCTAGTTCAAGCTGCCAGTCAATCTCCACAGCCTAATAAATAGTAACGTCTAACTGAGCCAGTTAGTTAGATGTGTACACTTGGTGTAGTAGGATCATTATTTAGTTTGATGCATACACTTGTTCTTTTTTGGTAGCCCTTTTGTAATGATGGCTGATTTGGTTTGGAAGAGAGTGCTGCGTCTTCAATCTTCTAGCATGCTTACTGCTTCTGTTGCACCCCCAGCCCTGGTTGTTGTTGCTGCTGCTATTTTCAATGTACAATCAGTAGTATATTTCATTTGTTGGTTGAATAAATGTGTTGTTAGAATGACAAACACAATGTTTTGGAAGTCGTTGCACGGTTCGATCCTTTAGTGCCACATACCGTACGTAGTGCATACTATTTTTCATACGGAACACATTTTCCACTTGTTGATAACATGTAGCCCACTGATGAAGGCCCAATAGAGAAGCCCATAATTAATTGCAAGGGAGGCTCTCACATGAATCCGGCCCAGGTACATGGTTATGGTCCCCTAGACATAAATAAGTAAATAAATAAATAAAGATAAATGCTCATGCACTAGTTCTTTAAATTCACGATTTAACAGGAGGATATTATTTCCTATGATAGTGTCGTTACATTCAGTCGATATTATTCTTTGGCAAAGATAGCGACCAGTCTTCTCCCTCCCAGCATTTTCTTCCTGCAACCAGCAGACCCATGCAAATCATAGTCAACGTCGTAAATAGATCCGGTCCATTGTTATTTTTCAATAAAAATGTCCAACCCAGCCCAGCACATTGGCGGCAGCACTTTATCCTCCGCCTTGGTGCGCTCGCCGCGGCGCCGCCGTCCGGCCCTGCCAACATAGTTTTTTTTAAACGGTCCCTGTCAACATAGTGAATCGGGAGAGGACTGTAGTTGTGAGTATGACAGTACGGACCCACCAGGTCCACTCCTGAACACAAGCAAGCGCCTCTTTTACTACTCAGATGAACCCCTCATTTTTTACTCTAATCCACCCTGCTGATATCTGGGACCCACATCATTTTCAACGTATAGTCAATTAATGACAGAATTGCACAACTTTTTTTAGTAGTAAGTCGGAGGAGCAGGCTATAAACTGGGTTGTGCGGTCTCTGTGGCCCGTCTAACAACATGACCAGCCCAACAATTTTTTCTTTGGGAAAATAGGTAGCCCAATATTTCTTTTTGAAGAATACCCAAGCTAGGCCTATGTGTTTTCTCCGACTTACTGGGCTGCAAATCTTTCAAGACGAGGAGGGATGCATTCCGGCCTGGCCAAAGAGTATGGCCAGTGTCTGTTAAAAGTAATATCAAAAGGGGTTGAAAATTCCAAAAAAATTATAGCAAATGGGATATTAGTTTCTTTTTTTGTTTTTGTTCTTCACTGATATCTTATACATATTTCATTGGATTTAACATGACATAGTACTAATTTAATTTTAAATTTGTTTTAGTATGGCTACTAATTTTTGGATTAAGAACATTTTGTTCCCCAGCAAAAATTTGCGAATTTTCAAATTTTCCCACATATTTAGTTAATTTTTTAACCCTAGTACTAACTAGAAAATGGGCAGCAATTCTAAAAATGGAAAACAGGCTGCAATAAATTCCATATGAATTAGAAAATGAGTAAAAATTATAAAAATAATAGAAAATGGGCTGTACATGCCACAAATTTCGAGGCTGACTTGTTTACGCAAGGCTTTGTGAGTCAACACACGATTCTAGCAGCAGTGTCTGTTGGATGTCCATCCAATGGCCGATGTGCTTCTTCAATCTCTGATCTTCCTGCTCCAGCCGCCTAATCTAGCGCCGGCGGGACTGCCCGCTCCCTCCTCTTGTGGCCCGCTGTGATGCCGTACAGGCTTCCCCGGCCCACCCTACGCCCTCCGCTGGCCTGGCCGCACGCAATCAACTGTCTCCTTATTACGCGAAAAAAATGATTCCTCCCACTGACATCTGGGGCGCACCGGTTGGGAGGCTGACCTGTGGGCCTACTAAGTTGACGCGTACGCGGGGCTTGTCAACTTAGTCAAGAAACGATTCTAGCAGCAGTAACCGTTGGATTTGAATCGAACAGTCCCGCTGCTTCTTCAATCGTTGCTCTTCTTGCACCAGCCGCCCAAACTAGCGCCGGCGAGACCGCCTGCTCATACCTCCAGTGGCCGGCTGTGCTGCCGTTGAGGCCTCATCGCCCCTACTACTCCCACTGCTAGCCAGGCCTTGCGGCGACGGCAGCCTCACACCGCAGCCGAACTAGTGAACCCTCGTACTCCTCTCCGCGTGGGCATCCACTGCCGTGTCTTCCCCAACTCTGCGTCGTCCCCTTCCTAGGCCTCGCCGTTGTCCACAACCTTGGTGCTCTCAGTGCGGCGCGGTCAATGTGGTCAATGACCGACTTCCATCAGAAGAGTATTGTACGTGGAGAGGCTGACAGCTGGGTCCACGGCCACAGCCCAGTTTTTTTGTGATTTGCCAAGTAAGTCACTTTGTCAGGCTTGTTGGGATGCAAATCTTTCAAGACGAGGAGTGCTTTCATTCGGCTGGCCGAGAAAATGGCTTATCAGTAATGAGAAATGGGCTGTACATTTTAAAAACACATCAAACCGGCAATTAGTTTCAAATTTCTTTTTTTCATTTCAAGATTTTATATTGCTTAGATTTTTATGCGTGGACAATTTGTTGGATTTTATATTGATATATATATTTATTTTTAAAATCAGTTTGAACGTGACTCGCAATTTCAGGATTAAAAACAGTTCGGACTGCACCGAAATATGCAAAATTTCGTATAATTTTTTAACCGTGGCCACAATATGGGTTGTAATGCTAACAAAAAGAATATGGGATCCAAAAAAACCTTAAGAATTAGCAAAGGAGCTGTAAATTATTAGAAATATTGGCAGATGGGTTGTATGATGTTTTCCACAGATTTGAGGCTTTCCTAGAAAAAGGTTGACGCACAAGCAATGACTGTTGGATGTCCATCCAACGGCCGTCGTGCTTCTTCAATCTTTGCTCTTCCTGCTCCAGCCGCTCAAACAACCGCCAGCGGAACTGCCTGCTGTCTCCTCCCCGCGGCCGACTGTGCTACCACGTAGGCCTCACTGCCCCACCATACTTCCATCGCTGGCCTAGCCATCCCTCTACTCACCCACACCTGTTGTTATTCTCCGGCGACGGTAGACGAACCAGTACCCCTCGTACAGTCGTACTCCCCTCCGCGTGGGAAACAACTAATGAGTCTTCCTTGGCTCCGTGTCATTCCCTTCCTAGGCCTCACCGTCGTCCACCGCCCTGGTGCTCTCGGCGCGGCCTGGTCAACATGGTCAACGACCGACATGCATCTGAAGTGGACTGTACGTGGAGAGGCTGACAGCTGGGTCACGGTCGCACACAAGGAAATGCCTCCTTACTACATGCAAAATAATGATTCCTCCACCTCACATCTGGGACCCACCGAAAGGGCCTCTGTATTTCATGAAAAAACGTTACCGCCGCTGACAGCTCGGACCCACCAGCTATATCTTCGCACGCAAGGAAGTGCCTCCTTATTATGCACAAAAAAATGAATACTCCCCTTGCTAGCTGGGACCCAATATAGTGGGAGGCTGACTTGTGGGCCTACTAAGTTGACGGGGATGGAGGGCTTTGTCAACTTAGTCAATATGCACGATTTTAGCTCCAGTGACCGTACGATGTCCATCCAACGGTCGTAGTGCTTCTTCAACCTCTGGTCTTCTTGCTCCAGCCGCCCAAAGCAGCGCCGGTCGTGCCGCATGCTCCTGCCTCCCGTGGCCGGCTTTGCTGACGCGGAGGCCTCACCACCCCCTACTATTCCCAACGCTCGCAGGCCCTATGGCGACGGTAGCCTCACACCGCAGCCGAACCAGTGAACCCTCGTACTCCTCTCCGCGCGGGCTTCCACTGCCGCGTCTTCCCCGGCTCTGTGTCGTCCCCTTCCTAGGCCTTGCCGTCGTCCACCGTCCTGGTGCTCTTGGCGCGGCGTGGTCGACGTGGTCAAGGAATGGCTTCCATCGGATGTGGACTGTACGTGGAGAGGCTGACAGCTGGGTCCACGGCCGCAGCAAGGAAGTGCCTCCTTATTACGCGCAAAATAATTATTCCTCCACCTGACAACAAGGACCCACCGGACGGGCCACCGTATTTCGAGAAAAAAACATTTCCCCCTGTGTCGATGTCAAAACCGGCGGATCTCGGGTAGGGGGTCCCGAACTGTGCGTCTAGGATCGATGGTAACAGGAGACATGGGACACGATGTTTTCCCAGGTTCGGGCCCTCTCTATGGAGGTAATACCCTACTTCATGCTTGATTGATCTTGATGAATATGAGTGTTGGAAGAGTTGATCTACCACGAGATCGTAATGGCTAAACCCTAGAAGTCTAGCCTATGAATATGCTAATGAGTATATGTATTGTCCTTTCCGGACTATCCCCTATGGTTTATATAGACACCGAGGGGATCTAGGGTTTACATGGAGTCAGTTACATAAGAAGGAATCTTCGGTTGCCAAGCTTGCCTTCCACGCCAAGTAGAGTCCAATCCGGACATGGTGCAGTCTTCGGTCTTCATGTCTTCACAGCCCATCAGTCCGGCCCATAGATAACAAGCCGGACGCCCGAGGATCCCTTAGTCCAGGACTCCCTCAATAGCCCCCGAACCAGTCTTCAATAGCAAAGTGCTCGACACACATGTTGTCTTCGGCATTGCAAGGCAGGTTCCCCTTCAATGATCTCCAAGTACTGTATTCGGCCATTGACCCTAATGTCGCCTCCTTGGCTTCTGTGCGTTGAATAATCTTCAACCTCCACGTGTCGAGCGAATGTGGAAAGTCTGGGTGTTTTTTGCGAATAACACCTCATCCATGTGAGGAAGAGTGCCTATTTAACGAGATTGGATCCTAGATCCATTCAGCGTTGCATAGAAGAAATCCCTAGAGACTGCATAGGAGAAACCATTCCATCATGGCTAGCGTCCCCAGCTCCTCCGCTCGTCCCAGCCCAGAGAAAGGCGAGTGGGAGAAGTGTTCCGTGTCTTATAGCCATTTGACGAAGTTGCAAACGCAGGGATACCTTCCACACGCAGATCTAGTCCCTGTTCGAGCAGGGATAGTTTCTCTGAGGGCTCCTGGAGAAACTAGCCCTGCTCGAACAGGCAGGACGAGCAGATCTAGTCCCTATTGTGACCTTGTGCCAGCTTCCTTCAATGAGGGGACTCAGGCAGAGGACTTCCCCAATCCGTCCGGGGGAGAGCGAGTGTGTTTGGTCCCCTACCTGTTAAGAGGCGTTGGGTTTCCTATCCATCCATTCCTCCAAGGGCTCCTGGAGTACTACGGCCTCCAGCTGCACAACTTTACTCCGCCCTCTATTCCGCACATTGCGGGTTATGTTGCTTTATGCAAACTTTTCCTGGGCGTCGAGGCTCATTTCGAGTTGTGGAGGAAGCTATTTTGTCTCGTCCCGCGTAATCATGAAGGGTCAATATTTGAAGTGGGCGGTGCCGAAGTATGGCGTGTCACCGATACCGGATACCCATCCGGTACACTAAGGAAGGCATATGATGACTGGCCCTCCGAATGGTTTTATATAGAGGACGTTGTGCTTCTCGACCCGATTCGAAAGGGTCTTCCCGAATTTGTGCGCGTCCCACTAAAGAAACGCCACAGTTGGCGTCCCCGGAGTCTCGAAGAGTTAGATGGCGCGGAGGTTCGTCAGCTGATGAGGAGGATGAAAGATCTCACTCAGTCCGGACTCACAATAGTTGAGGTTATGGTGATTTCCATAACGCGAGGGGTTCAGCCACTCCAATACAGAGGGCTCCCAATGTGTCACTTCAATGGGGAGGACAATGCCTCTCGCTGCGGCCGGAAAGGTTCGGATACCCCTGCTGCTTTGGCTAAAACATTAGCCGAACTGTTCAAAGGGGAGGAAAAGGAATTTCTCCGCATCAAATTCAGAGATGGGTATTCTATGTATAGCTCTCCCAGCTGGGTAAGGCCTGACCCCTCTGTTTTTACTCCTTCCATCTCCGGATTGCCTTTGATAAACTTTTTAACATTGTGTGCCTATGACAGCACTGGCGAAAAGTCACCGAGGGATTTTGTAGTCCCGCCCCACAGCCGGAGGATCACAACTGGGAGCTTGATCCTGGGTTCGAAGAGGATCTGGAGATATTTGTGGTGCTTGCGGAGGGCGTGTTTTACCAGACGAGCTACGATGGCACAGAGGTGGACATCATCGCCGACTACCCCGGTCTTCTTCCAGCTTCACACGTAAGCAATCTGAAAACACCTTATTCAAAAAGAGATTTCTCCTTCCTTCTTACCCACCGCACTGTCATGTGCTCTAAAGGGGAAGGGTTTGGCGCGCCATACTACTCCCAGGGTACCTCCGAAGAGTGCGTCCCCCATGCCGGGCGAGCCTTCCAAGAGGAAGGCAAACAAAGATATGGTCGTGCCTTCATCGAAGAGGTATGGATCCGCCAACATGCACCTAAGCAGTCACGCCCAACCGTGACCTTCCTGTTATCTATGTGTCAGGAGAAAGATGCGCCGGACTGTATCCGGAGGATCGAGCAGCCATACTTCCCGCAGCTAGGATTCAAATCCTATCATGAAGACGAGGGCCGATACGAAGGCGAAGCCGGACTGTCCTCCAGCCGAGGACTCGGATGATGTATCTGTTACCAACTCGGAAGTGGAAAGTGCGATGAATCTTCGGCGACGCCGGGCCATTTTACAGGAGCCTGGCTTTTCAGAGGAGTCGTTTAACGCCTTCAACTCAGCCGATGCGTTGAAAGATGGGATTAATAGGGCCACAAAGCAACATTTGAAAGATGTGCAGGTAAATTCATTTTGTCTGACTATGATAACCAGTAGCCCCCGAGACTTAAAGGAGTTGAAACAACTGATTTAAGGATCAATGTGTTACCAGGTGCTTACAGAGAAGAACACCCAGCTAGCTCAGGAGCTGGAAAAGTGTCAGCGTCGGCTGCTTGCTGCCAATGCCGAACTGGAGAAATACAAGGCATGTCCCGGTAATGTTTCCTTCTATCGAAAATTCAGAATGATACACCGATAGTGCGGATCCGGGTGTTAATCTTTGCGTTCGGCTATTAGACCAAGTACAAGAGCAGCTGGACGCCGCTCGAAGCAAAGAACACGGAGCCAAAAGGCAACTAGCGGCGGGTGAGCGTGTATTGACAACAGTCGTCCAAAATAAGAAGAAACTCCAGGACTCGAATGCCAAACTGGGCGAAGAACTGAAAGATGTGCGAGCTTAGCAGCTGACTCCGTGAAGGAGAACAAGAAGTTGTGAGGTGGCATATTCAGTATGTGTCCATTGTTGTTTTATAACAGCTTTGGAGGTACCTGTAGCTGATTAAGCTGTAATTGCAGGTGTTTTTACCAACCGCCCTGAAGAGGAGGTGTCTAGATCATCGAGTGATCTACTGCAAGGGCTGTCGCGTTTGCACGAGCAAGCTCGGCAGGTGATGCGGAGTGTGGCCAAGGCTTTATGGCCATCCGACCCCCCTCCAGGAAGCATGGAGGAGCTGGTAGAGCTGTTCAAGGGGGCACAGTGGCGTATCCGGCTGTGGAAGATATCGGCATGCCGGGAGGGCACGCGAGAGGCCTGGGCCATGGTGAAGACGCGATATACCAAGCTGGATCCTAATCACATGGCTCGTGCCGGACCTCTAGGGTCGAATGGGGAAGAAATTCCCGAAAGTTTAGTGTATAACCAAGTAGAGGTGGCCACCAAATACTCCCAACAGGATTGTAAGTTAGATTGCCTATTGGAAGGTATAGAAGAGGAGGTGTTCGAGTCCAAGTGACTATGTACTTTCCTCATCTAGCCGAATTATATATCATTTGTCATGGCAGACCTTTTCGCTTCGACCTCCGGTCCCGAAGGTGCGGAGTGTTTCCGAATACCGTCGCAGCCGAATAGGCCGGGGTATGCCTAGAAAACTAGGCGTAGGGGTCATAGTTGCTTGAACAGACAAGTTGTATCCGGCTAGCTATGTTATATTACATTGATATGGTAAGAAACATCTTCCACAGAGAATAGTTCCGTTAAGGGTTCCTTTCCCTGGGTGTGTATGCGTTTAATGCGCATGTCCGAATTGTGGTGTGAGCACCACGGTTTTTATAACTTTTGGGGGTGCACAACGGAGTGAGTGTAGAAAACATCTTTAATTCACCGACCAAATATTCCCTTAAGAACGCTAGCTTTCGGCTTCACCCAGTATGAGGTACACATCCGAATGACCCGGCGGTAACAATCGCAGAGGTGCTCCCTTTTGCCCTAGCCAAACTAACGGGAACATAGGGCATAAGCACAGGAGCCAGGCAACCCAGCTTGGCCAAAACTAAAGTCATATCGATGCATATAATGGCAGAGAAAAGGTACATATGGAAAAAACTCATATGTGAGGAGCTTGATGCTCAAGGAATGAAAAGAACTTCTGTCCGAGAAGCCCCCAGGTACAAGTGGCGTACATGTTGAAAGATGTATGTGCCAATGGTGTGCAGTCAAGCCGCATCAAAGCTTTAAGGCGAAAAAAGTAAAAAGTAATTGGAAAAGAGAGGAAAAATAATGGGAACTACAAGGGAGGAGGAGATGAACAAGGGGTGTAGCGCTAGGCGTAGAATCTCCGAAGTTTGGCCGCGTTCCAGGGGTTCGGCTCGAGGCGATTGTCTGATGCATTGCCAAGACGGTACGCTCCTCCGGTGAGAACTTCGTCAATTATGAAGGGACCCTCCCATTTGGGCTTGAGTTTGTACTTTTTCTTCTCCGGGAGCCATAGAATGAGTTCGCCAATGTTGTAAGTCTTGACCCGTACTTCTCTTCTTTGATATCTTCGAGCCTGCTGTTGGTAAACTGCTGAACGGGCTTTTGCAACATCATGTTCCTCCTCCAGGGCATCTAGGCTGTCCTGCCGATTGATCTCGGCTTCTCTCTCTTCGTACATACGCACTCTAGGTGAGTCGTGAATAATATCGCAGGGCAATACGGCCTCTGCACCATACACCATGAAGAAGGGTGTGTACCCGGTAGTACAATTGGGCGTGGTCCGCAGCCCCCAGAGTATGGAGTCGAGCTCCTCGACCCAGTGCTTGTCTGATTCTTTTAAAGACCGCACTAGTCTGGGCTTGATGCCGCTCATAATAAGACCGTTGGCGCATTCGACTTGACCGTTGATTTGTGGGTGGTAGACGGAGGTGTAATCTAGTTTAATACCCAGATTAGTACACCAGGCTTTTACCTCATCGGCTATGAAATTGGAGCCGTTGTCAGTGATGATGTTGTGTGGGACACCATAACGGTGCACCACATTGGATATGAAGTCTATCACCAGGCCGGACTCAACCGTTTTGACCGGTTTAGCCTCTATCCACTTAGTGAATTTGTCCACCATAACCAGCAGATATTTTTTCTTATGGCTTCCCCCTTTAAGGGGTTCGACCATGTCGAGTCCCCAGACCGCGAAAGGCCAAGTGATGGGGATTGTTTGTAGGGCAGTGGGGGGCATATGGCTTTGATTGGCAAAGAGTTGGCATCCAACGCAATGTTGGACAAGGTCCTGTGCATCCGCTCGGGCCGTCGGCCAATAAAACCCTATACAGAAAGCCTTGCTAACAAGGGCCTGAGCTGTGGCGTGGTGCCCGCCGAGTCCGGCATGAATTTCAGCCAAGAGGTGCCGCCCTTCTTCCTCAGATATACATCGTTGAAGGACTCCGGTGGCGCTTTTCTTGTAGAGCTCTCCGTCATGAACCTTGTAGGCCTTTGAGAGCCGGACAATGCAGCGGGCCTCATTCTGGTCCTCGAGAAGCTCCTTCCTATTAAGGTAGGCCAGGAAGGGTTCGGTCCATGGGGCAATGACTGCCATGATGAGATGCGCCGATGGTGTTATGTCGATGTTTCCGAGATCTGGAGTTATGTTTTGGTCCGGACTGGCGTTGCCGTTTTCCCCCTGCCATACCACGGATGGCTTAAAGAGCGTTTCCAGGAAGATATTAGGTGGGACGGGGTCGCGCTTAGCACCAATATGAGCAAGAACATCCGCCGCTTGATTACTTTCTCGAGCCACATGATGGAACTCGAGCCCCTCGAACCGGGCCGACATTTTTATGACTGCGTTACGATACATTGCCATCTTCGGATATTTGGCGTCAAAATCTCCATTTATTTGAGATATTGCGAGGTTCGAGTCCCCGCGCACTTCTAGGCATTGTATGCCCATGGAGACAGCCATCCGGAGACCATGCAATAAGGCCTCGTATTCGGCTGCATCATTGGAGTCTGTGTATAGTATTTGGAGAACGTACTGGACGATGTCTCCGGTAGGGGACATTAAGACGACACCCGCTCCTAACCCTACCAGCATCTTGGAGCCGTTGAAGTGCATGACCCAATTGGAGTATCTGCCGTACTCTTTAGCGACTTCGGCCTCTGTCCATTCGGCGATGAAATCGGCCAGTACTAGGGATTTGATAGCTCGGTGTGGTTTGTATGTAATGTCAAATGGCAGGAGCTCAATGGCCCATTTGGCAATACGGCCCGTAGCATCGCGGTTATTTATGATGTCGTTGAGTGGCACTTTGGAGGCCACCGTGATCGAACACTCCTGGAAGTAGTGACGGAGCTTCCGGGATGCCATGAAGACCGCGTATGCTATTTTTTGATAATGAGGGTACTGGGATTTGCATGGTGTAAGGACAGTAGAGACATAGTATACTGGCTTCTGAAGCGGGAATTTATGTCCGTCCTGCCCTCGTTCAACGACGAGTATGACGCTCACCACCTGATGTGTCGCCGATATGTGCAATAACATTGGTTCGCCGATGTTTGGTGCGGCCAGGATTGGGTTACCCGCAAGAAGGGTTTTTATTTCTTCCGGTCCAGCTGTTGCCGCGTCCGTCCACTCAAAGTGGTCGTTTCGCCATAGAAGGCGATAGAGTGGTAGTGCCTTTTCTCCTAATCTAGAGATAAAGCGGTTTAGAGCTGCCACGCAACCTGCAAGTTTTTGGACTTGTTTAAGGTCTGTTGGCTTAGCCAATTGTGACAAAGCTCGGATTTTGGCTGGGTTTGCTTCGATTCCTCTATTGGAAACGATGAAGCCCAGCAGTTTTTCGGCGGGGACGTTGAAGACACACTTTTCCGGGTTGAGCTTGATGTCATACGCCCTGAGGTTGTCGAATGTAAGCCGTAAGTCCTCTATTAGTGTTTCCACGTGCCTGGTTTAGATGACGACATCATCAACGTAAGCTTCTACTATTTTGTTGATCTGTTTCTCCAGGCATGTTTCAATCATGCGTTGATATGTGACGCCGGCGTTCTTGAGCCCGAAGGGCATGGTATTGAAGTAGAATGGCCCATATGGGGTGATAAATGTTGTTGCAGCTTGATCGGATTCCTTCATTTTGATTTGATGGTATCCGGAGTATGCACCGAGGAAACACAGTGAGTCGTGTCATGCGATGGCGTCAATGATTTAATCAATGCGGGGGAGGGGAAGGGATCCTTATGGCAGGCTTTGTCGAGGTCTTTGAAATCGACGCACATGCGCCAGGATTTGTCCTTTTTGGTACCATCAATCCGGCCTCGATGAGTTTGGCCAGCTCCTCCGCCATGGCTTGTCGCTTGGGTTCGGAAAAGCGCCGCAGTGCTTGCTTAACTGGTTTAAACCCCTTTAATATATTGAGGCTATGTTCAGCCAGCTTGCGTGGAATCCCTGCCATATCCGAAGGGTGCCAGGCAAATATGTCCCAGTTTTTGCGCATGAATTCTCGTAGTGCGGCGTCAACTGCTGGGTTTAGTTGAGCTTCGATGGATGCCGTCTTCTTGGGGTCCATTGGGTGGACCTAGAATTTGATTATTTCTTCTGCCGGTTTAAACAAGGTGGATTTGGAGCATTTGTCGAGGATCATATCGTCACTGTCCACTGTGGAGCGTAGCGCGGTTAATTCCTCGGCCGCGAGGGCTTCGGATAGCGCCTCCAAGGCCAGGGATGCGGTTTTGTTTTCAGTGCAGGGTGCTATGTCGGGTCACTAGCGAGAGTGATTATACCGTTTGGTCTGGGCATTTTGAGCTTCATATATCTGTAGTGAGGTATAGCTTGGAAGCGTGTAAAAGCATCCCGCCCCAACAGGGCGTGGTATCCGCTGCTGAAAGGGGCCACTTGGAAGGTTATTTCTTCGGACCGATAGTTCTCTGGCGATCCGAATACCACATCAAGTGTGATTTTGCCCGCGCACCGTGCCTCCCGACTAGGAATAATTCCTCGGAAGGTTGTGTTACTTTGTTTGATGCGGCTCCTGTCTACTCCCATTTTATGGAGTGTGTCATCATAAATGAGGTTTAGTCCGCTGCCGCCGTCCATGAGGACCTTGATAAGTCGAAACCCGTCCACGATGGGACTGAGTACTAACACGGCAGGCGCTCGTACTGTTCTGTAATTTGGTTCGTCACCGGCGTTGAATGTTATAGTGTGTCGTTCCATGGGTTTATTATAGTGATTTGGCAGACTTCGTTGAGCTCGAAAAGTGCCCTTTTGCGCTTGCTATTTGAAGTGAATGTCTCGAAGACTGTCAATACTCTTGGGTGGTCGTCTTCTTGGGGGCGTTGTTCCGGGGTATCCTTAATAAGGATGTCCTCGCCGCTCTTGGCTACCTATCGTAGTATCCAACATGCTCTAAGGCTTTGGGTTGCCACGGTGTCTGTTGTTGTATGTATTTTGCATGGGCCATCGAGCCACCCCTCCAGAACGGTGCCATGCCGCCTAGGGGTTTTGTGTTTCTTGACTGTAGGGCTGGGCGTGCCACGAGGGTGCGCCCTTTTTTCCTATAGGGGGAGTTGAGCTGGGACCGATGGTTCCTAGTGAGTTGCTTGAGTTTCCCAGGAACTCTCCATTGCGCTGTATTTTTGTACAATGGTTGCTAAGTCAGCGAATTTGAGTATGCGGTGTCGATTGATGGCATTGAGTATTCCTTCATCCGCATAGTTTTTGCAGAACGCTGATATTGCGTCCTCGTCACAGCAATCTTTTACCTTGTTATTGACAAGGAGGAATCTGGCCCAAAAGTGCTGGACCTTCTCCTGAGATTGTTGTTTTCTGCTCATGAGCATGTATGTCTGGGTGGGTGGGTGGAATTAAATCCGAACCCCGACCTAACCGGTTGTCCAGGGTTCGACGACCTTCCGGACTGGATGGTCCGGGTTTCGGAACATCTTCTAATTGTTTGGAGCCGTCGTCCGAGGCTATGTTCGGAGGGCTGGTTGCATCCTTTCGCGGTGAGTATCCGACTCTTTATGAACGGCGACCCGAACATAGTCCGTCTTCGATATAGTCCATCTGGTGGGTGCTTGGAGTTTATGCGAAGAACATAGTCCGTCTTGCTCCAGGACTGCCGCGATCTGGTGGGTGCCAAGTGGAGCTTCGGATTCTCCCTGATCGGTTTTAGGCCAGATCTGATCGTTATCTATGATGATTCCCAAAGCGGCGATGCGATCTAGGAGCTCGCTTAAGGACGAAAGCTCGACCGGATCCATCTGCTTGGAGTGCTTGGAGTTTATGCGAAGGGGATTTTCGATGGCCCGAGAGGTCATCGTCGGCTCTGCGGCCGAACGGGTGATCATAGTAAAGTCGCCCAGCCAGAGGGTTTGGCGCGGGGCCAAAACTACCCCTGCGGTGATGTTGCCTCTAACGACAAGGCGAGCCATCGAGCCTTTCATCAATGGCACAGTGGAACTCTCAATGAAAGCACCAATGTCGGTGTCAAAACCGGCGGATCTCGGGTAGGGGGTCCCGAACTGTGCATCTAGGATCGATGGTAACAAGAGACAGGGGACACGATGTTTACCCAGGTTCGGGCCCTCCCTATGGAGGTAATACCCTACTTCCTGCTTGATTGATCTTGATGAATATGAGTGTTACAAGAGTTGATCTACCACGAGATCGTAATGGCTAAACCCTAGAAGTCTAGCATATGAATATGGTAATGAGTATATGTATTGACCTTTTCGGACTATACCCTAGGGTTTATATAGACACCAAGGGGATCTAGGGTTTACATGGAGTCGGTTACATAAGAAGGAATCTTCGGTCGCCAAGCTTGCCTTCCACGCCAAGTAGATTCCAAACCAGACACGGTGCAGTCTTCGGTCTTCATGTCTTCACAACCCATCAGTCCGGCCCATAGATAACATGCCGGATGCCCGAGGACCCCTTAGTCCAAGACTCCCTCACCCTGACTGCTGGGACCCACCAGCTACATCTTCACACGCAAGGAAGTGCGTCCGGGCAAAAAAAAAACGATTCACCCCCCTGACTGCTGGGACCCACCAGCTACATCTTCTCACGCAAGGAAGTGCCTGACAGTCGGGATCCACCTAGTCGAAGCGTACGTAGCATTGTCATTCTGGTCGCAAACGTGTACGTACATACTGGTCGATGTAGAGGCGTGCACATGTCGTAGTAGAGGCGCGCACGTAGCATGTACACGTACGTACAGTGGCCAGGGTGCAAGAAAGTAAATACGGCCACGTGCGTACATACGGGCGGGGTCTCGAACGCCTACTCGCGCATATGTACGGCCAGGGCGCGTGTACATGGCTGGGTCGGAACGGAGAAACAGCGTCGTCGTCGTGTTCATGGGGAACCAACCAGCTGGGTTGGAACGGAATGCGTCGTCGTGTTCATCGGGAGGGCTTGGACGGAAAAGCCGATGGAAACGAGGCCTGGCATACCGCAGAACGGAGGAAATGGCCTTGTGTTCGATCGACCACGTTCGAAACGGGATCCTGTTCATCGGGAGGGGTGTGGCGTACCGCAAAACAGGTCTCCACGGGATACTATTCATCTCCACCGTCGAACCCCTCCAGCCTCCACGGGCTACTGTTCATCCACCGTCGACCTCCTCCAGCCTCCACCTTTCATCGGGAGGGGTGTGGCGTACCGCAAAACGGAGGAAACAGACTTGTGTTGGAGCGTTACGGTCGAAACAGGGGTCCTGTTCATCGGGAGGGGTGTGGCGTACCGCAAAACGGGACTCCACGGGATACTGTTCATCTCCACCGTCGACCCCCTCCAGCCTCCACGGGCTACTGTTCATCCACCGTCGACCTCCTCCAGCCTCCACCTGCGACTATTCATCCACGGGCTCCTGTTCATCCAGCCTCCACCGCGCGCTACTCCATCGGCTACTGTTCAACCAGCCCTCTCCACGGGCTCCTGTTCAACCACCCCTCCACGGGCTACTATTCATCCAGCCCTCCACCATCTACTGTTCATCCTGCCCTCCACGGGGTGGTCCTGTTCGTCCTGCCCTCCACGGGGTCCTGTTCATCCAGCCCCAATCGGCTCGATCGATCTGGGTCCTGTTCATCCAGAGGCAACCCCACGGGGTCCTGTTCATCCACCCCCACCGGGAACTGTTCATCCAAACCCCCCAGCAACGCTCACTGTTCATCCAGAGGCAGCATCGATCGGCTTCAGTTAGCAGCAGTAGCGAAGGAATCGCTCGATCGGGTTTAGTTAACAGCCATCGATCGATCGCTCGGGTTCGGAAACGCGTAGCCTATAGTGCAATCGCTCGGGTTCAGTTAGAGCCCAAAGCCTCGCACCCACGCGCGTGCGTGTACGAGAGAAACACGCATCGCTCGTCCCCGACCACCCACCGTAACTGGGAACACCCCGTTATTTTCCTCGCCCTCGCTTCTACCACGGTTTTTTCTGTCATGGATGGCCCAAAGAATGTCATGCAGCTACGTCTCTGGCCCGCCCAGGATGAAAAGCCCATTTTCTGTCATGATTTTTTGTCATAGAAGTAGGACCCCACCACATCTATGATGATACCATGTTTTGTCACAATTATTGTCATAGAAGTGTCATAAGTATGATGGAATTTTTTTTCGTTCGGCCCAAAATGTCACGGATGTGTCTTTTTTGTAGTGTTATATCGTGATAAATGTTTATTATTCATGCTAGAATTGTAGTAACCGGAAACTTAGTACGTGTGTGAATACATAGACAAACTGAGTGTCACTAGTATGCCTCTACTTGACTAGCTCGTTGAATCAAAGATGGTTAAGTTTCCAAGTCATAGACATGAGTTGTCATTTTATTAACGGGATCACATTATTGGAGAATGATGTGATTGACTTGACCCATTCCGTTAGCTTAGCATGATGATCATTTAGTTTGTTGCTACTGCTTTCTTCATGACTTATACATGTTCCTCTAACTATGAGATTATGCAACTCCCGAATACCGGAGGAACACTTTGTGTGCTACCAAGCATCACAACGTAACTAGGTGATTATAAAGGTGCTCTACATGTGTCTCCGATGGTACTTGTTGAGTTAGCATAGATCGAGATTAGGATTTGTCACTCCGATTGTCGGAGAGGTATCTCTGGGCCCTCTCGGTAATGCACATCACTATAAGCCTTGCAAGCAATGTGACTAATGAGTTAGTTGCGGGATGATGCATTACGGAACGAGTAAAGAGACTTGCTGGTAACGAGATTGAACTAGGTATTGAGATATCGACGATCGAATCTCGGGCAAGTAACATACCGATGACAAAGGGAACAACGTATGTTGTTGTGCGGTTTGACCGATAAAGATCTTCCTAGAATAAGTAGGAACCAATATGAGCATCCAAGTTCCGCTATTAGTTATTGATCGGAGATGAGTCTCGATCATGTCTACATAGTCCTCGAACCCGTAGGGTCCGCACGCTTACCGTTCGGTGACGATCGGTATTATGAGTTTATGTGTTTTGATGTACCAAAGGTAGTTCGGAGTCCCGGATGAGATCGGGATCATGACGAGGAGTCTTGAAATGGTCGAGACGTAAAGTTCGATATATTGGATGACTATATTCGGACATTGGAAAGGTTCCAAGTGATTCGGGTATTTTTCGGAGTACCGGAGAGTTACGGGAATTCACCAGGAGGGTCAATGGGCCTTCGTGGGCTTTAGTGGAATTATAGGGCAGCAAGGAAGTGTGGGGTGCACCCCCCTAGGCCCAAACCAAATTGGTTTAGGGCTTTGGGGGCCTGCCCCCTCTTTCCTTCTCCTCTCCTCCTCTTTCCTTCCCCTCCTAGTTGGACTAGGAAAGGGGGAACCTTCTCCTAGTAGGAGTAGGATTCCCCCCTTGGGGCGCACCCTATGAGGCCGCCGGCCCCCTCCCCTTGCTCCTTTATATACGGGGGCAGGGGGGCACCCCAATACACACAAGTTGATTGTTCCAAGCCGTGTGTGGTGCCCCCCTCCACCATATTCCACCTCGGTCATATCGCAGCGTGCTTAGGTGAAGCCCTGCGTCGGTAGCATCATCATAACCATCATCATGCCGGCGTGCTGACGGATCTCTCCCTCGAAGCTCTACTGGATCAGAATTCATGGGACGTCACCAAGCTGAATATGTGCTGAACTCGGAGGTGCCGTAGGTTCGGTACTTGGATCGGTCGAATCGTGAAGACGTACGACTACATCAACCGCGTTCTCATAACGCTTCCGCTTACGGTCTATGAGGGTACATAGAAGATACTCTCCCCTCTCGTTGCTATGCATCACCATGATCTTGCGTGTGCGTGGGATAAATATTTGAAATTACTGCGTTTCCTATCGGGGAAACTGATCCTCGAACACCTATGGGGCCGGCGGACCGGGCCCCTTTCGGTTCGGCGGGGGGCGGAGGTCGCACGAAGAGCAGATCGAGGCGAAGCACACGAGCAGTTTACCCAGCTTCGGAGCTCTCCGGAGAGATAACACTCCTACTGCTGCTTGTCTGGTTCTATTCCATTCTTGCTCTAGAGAGAGCGTAGTGTCTTTCTGGGTTACGAATGAGTTGAAACGAACCGAACCCCCTCTACGTTGCGCATGGGCCTCCTTTTATACGCTAAAGGGGTCACCGACAGGTGGCAACGCAGAGAAGGGTACAGATGTAAAAAGTGAGGTGGTTGGTACAGTTACTTGTACAGTGCACCCTACCTAACCCTGACGGCAGGGGACAAGGGCATTAAAGGCCCGTCTGAGTTGCCCAAACAGTGCAGAAAAGGACCGTTAGGGGCGCCACCGTTCGCCACGACGGCGATCTTGTCAGCTTCGCATGCCACTGCACACCGCTAGCTGCACAGCCTCCCGCCACGCGCGCCTGGAGAGGCCCCCAGAGCGACACGTTGGTGGATGCGCTGGAGCGTGGGCACAGAGTGGCCGCCTGCCGCGGCAAGCGCCTTGCCGCTGTTGTTATCTTGTCGGGTCCAGAAGCTTGTCGCTCACCGGGCCTCGAGGTACCTTGTTTGGTCTTCCCAGCAAGCTCCTCTTGCCGGGGCCTTGTTGCCTTGCCGGAGCGCGTGGCGCGTCGCGGCAAGTTCTTTGGAGTGCCTCGGTTGGCGTTCCCGGCAAGCTCCTCTTGCCGGGGCCTTGTCTCCTGAGCTTAAACACTTTGTTCTTGAATGGCTCCAAGGGAACCTTGGAGGATCTTGGCGTTCTCCCGGCAAGCCTTGCCGCGGGGTGCTGCAACTGCCCGTGCACAAGTTCGGGGTACTAGGGTACCCCTATTCTAGTACACCGACAGGAGCCGCCGGGCCTGGGCCAGACACGGTGCCGAGCACTGTTGGGCCAGGCCCAAGACAGGGCACGGGCACACGCGGACTGGGCCACACCAAATCTCGCTCCATATCCACCGCGCTCTCCCATAACGGCACGCGTTGAATGCGGCATCGTGGGAGAGATCGTGGGTGGTTGTTTATTCGGAAGGGCGAAACGTCCGCCCCGTCCCTCTTTATAAGCAGAGGAAACAGGGGCAGTTCGTTCCCCCTCGCTGGTTGCTGTTACTTCATCTTCACGAACCTCCGCCGCTCCCCCCTTCTTCTCGAAGCCGAGAGAGCAGCGCTCCGCCCCCCCATTGCCACCAGCATCACCACGCCGTCGACCTCCCTCACCACCTCCGCCATGGCCCCGAAAGCCGACAAGGGAAAGGGCGTGAAGTCGGCCGAGGCGCAGCGGCTCGCGGCGCTGCGGAAGGAGCGGGCAATCTTCTCCCCTCAGCTCGGCGTGCAGGAGCTGAGGGAGTACTTCTACCTCTTTTGGGCGACGGAGACACGTGCGCATCCGCGCACGAGGGTACTCCCGTCCGCTGCTTCGGAGTTAGCTCCAACCGGGTACCCATTCTTCGCGCTATACTTCTATTGCGGGCTCTGCCCGCCCTTCTCAGAGTTCTTCTGTGATATCATGAACACATACGGCTTCCGCCTCCTTGACTTCACCCCCAACGCCGTTCTGACCATGGCAGTTTTCGCACATTTGTGCGAAAACTTTGTCGGAGTCCACCCCAGTGTTGCCCTTTTCCGCCACTACTTCATACCTCGGGTAGAGAGAGGAGAGCCGCTTGCCGGAGGGATCGCCTGGATCTCGAGAGTCGGCAAGAAGGAGGCGTACTCGGAGGGTGAGCTCCGCAGCAAGTGGGATGAGTGGAGAGCGGAGTGGTGCTGGATTGTCGAGGAGAATCCGCAGCCCTTCACCGCCGTGCGCCAAACTCCAATAGTGCGCGGCAATGACTGGAGCAACGTGGCCCCGGAAGACGAGAGGCCGAAGATCGCCATTACTAAGATCCTTCGCCTCAGGCTTGCCGGGCTCACTGTAGGCGCTGTAGGCGCAGATTTCCTCCGCTGCCGCATCGCCCCCCTGCAGGAGAGGGGGAGGCCCGCCTGGGAATTCAAGAACTCGGCGGACATCATGAGGCTGTGGCCGGGCCTCAACTACAACTTCACCGTCCTGGAGCTGGATGCAATGCTCCTGGAGTTGTTCAAACGCGACCCCCAGCACCCATTCATGCTGCCGAGGGGCGTAGTTCCACTGTGCAACAATTCTTCGCTTGACCGGATCCGCGCCATGATGCCGTTGTGTGATTCACACGAAATTGTTCCAACTTGGCAAGAGCCTGCGGATGATGTCGTGCAAGCGTTCTTCGACAACTTGGAAGAAGTGCCGGTCCACGCTGACGAGCAGAAGAGCCTCACCCGTGACACCACCGACGAGGAGCTGCAGCGCATCGCCACTAGGGCGGAAGAGGTTGCGGCCGCAGCTGCCGCGGGCGTGTTTGGGTTCACTATGGAGGAGGCGGAGGCTGCGGAGGCGGCAAACCTTGCCGAGCGCGCGGAGTTCATGGGCGAGGAGGAGCCTGCCGGTTCCGAAGCCGAGCCGAGCGAGGCCGGCGAGGAGGAGCCCGAGCCTTCAGAAAACTTGCCGCAGGCGGAGCCCCCGGCCCCGCCAAGAAGGCGCCTTCGCAGGGCCGGGGACGCAGCGGGGCGGTAGCCGGGTCAACAGTCGTCGAGTCGTGCGACGCGCTCTACCGCGGCAAGCAATGTTGCCGCGGGAGCGCCTCACGCAACAGCGGCAACTGGAGCGGGATCTTCCCGGGCCACCGCCACCGCCCCTGCCAAGCGGGCAAGGGATCCTAATCCTCCACCTCGCTACACCGGAGGAGGGCCGGACTTCGATCTTTCCGCGCTCAGCTCCGACGAGGAGGAAGAAGAGTAAGTTTCTTTGGTGCTCTTGTAGTTCTTCAATCTTGCTGTTTAAATCTTGTATCTGACTTGCTCCCATCTGGACTCCTTTCTTTTCAGGATGCTGGCCCAGAGAGCGGCGAAGAGGGCCAAGGCCGCAGTGATTGTCATCGAGGATGACCCCATCGTGTCAGCAGGAGGTGGGTCCGAGACCACCTTGACGGACCCGGCAATCACTCCTCAAAGCAGCCCCCAGCGCAGCCCCCAGCGTAAGTTCATAGTTTTTTTCTTTGCTGTCGGGTGCGCATGAGTGCTTTTTCCTTTGTTTGATATCTTGCTTGTTGATTTGTGCAGGAGCAGAGCAGTCACATCAGGAGTGCCCGGAAGCTGGTCCCGAAGTGCCACCTGCTTCGACTGCGCCGCCAAGGGAGGAGTCCCCGGCAAGGGAGCGCTCTCCGGCAAGGGGGAACTCTCCGGCAAGGGACGACACCATTGATCCTGCGGCGACCGAGGCTGCAACTTCAGATCTTGGCACAGGTAATCCACTTGCCCAGAAATTTTCCCTTGGGTTCTTCTTCTTATGATTTTCTTCCCTTGGATTTTGGATTGATTTCCCTCCCTTCTTCGTTCTTCAGACCCATCTGCGGCTAAGCCAATGGAGACAGAGGGCGCCGGCGAGGAAGGGGCCGGTACTGACAAGGCCGCCGGCGAGGAGGCCGCCAAGGCTGCTGCCGCAGAAGCAGGCGAGGGGTCGGGCGATCGCACTGACGACCCTGAGGCCGCAGGAGCGCCAGGCGCTGCACCGACCGCCGATCCCTCTGCTGCTTCTGTGGAGCCGGGCTCTGAGGAGCCCCAGCCCGGTGCCTACTTGAAGGCCGGCGACGGTATCTTCATCAAGCTACCTTGGGCGTCGAGCTCCAGGGCGCCGGTCGAGGGGGAAACTTTCGACGGGGAGGTGCTCGCCTCTGCTGGACTGTCGTTGGTCGACGCGCCCAGCAGTAGCAGCGGCGAGCCTGAGGAGGAGCAGCTGCTGCGGAAGCTGCTGCCACTCTACCGCGCCCGGCAAGCCAAGCTGGCTTCCCGGGAAGCGCTTGTCGCGAAGGCGGGAGTTGACATGGAGAAGCGCGCGGAGGAGCTCCGGGGCCACAATCAAGAAGCTCTTCGGTCCCTGGCGCAGGAGCGGGAGCGACTCGACGAGGAGCGCACGGCCTTCCTTCTCGAGAAGGCCGAAGCTGAGGAGGAGCAAAGGTTGGCCGCCGAAAAGCAGTCCGCGCGGGAAGGTGAACTAGTGCAGCGGAAGGCCAACCTCGACAGCTACGAGGAAGAGCTCGCTGAGCGCGAGCAAGCACTTGGCGGGGCGATCAAGGAGGCAAAGGACGCTGCGGCAATTGCAGAGGCCGCCAAGAAAGAGCTGGAGGAGAAGGTGGCGCAGCTAGAGGCCGATATTGAGAAGAGCGGCGAGGAGCTTGCCGCGCTCAAGCGTGAGCGTGAGAAGGATGCTGCCGCCCACGGTGAGCTGCAAGGTCTTCTCGCTGAGAGGGGCAAGGAGCTCAGCGCCGCCAAGGATTCCAAAGCAGACCTGGAGCTGAAGCTGACCACGCTGACGCAGACGCTGGAGGCCGCCAAGGAGCGGGAGAAGACCTTGTCGGAGAAGGTCAAGGCTGACGCGGCGCTGCTGGAGAGCATTGCAGTTACCCAGAACTCGTTCAGAGACACTATGGAGCACTGGACTGAGGGTCTGGTGAACATTGCCGCAGTCATCAACGAGGAGCTAGCGCAGTTGGGGATGGAGGACTTTGGGTATCCTTCCGACGAGAGTCTTCAACCCAGCGCCAAGCTCAGCCTGTTCTTCAAGGGCGTGGCGACGGCACTCCAGCGGCTCCGAGAGAGGATCCCGAAGCAGCTGGCCGACGAGTCGCGCAAAATCTGCGCCGGGGTTCTCCAGAAGGTGCTGATGAAGGTGGCCTTCCTCAATCCAGGCCTCAGCTTCACCAACGTCCTCAGGTCCTTGCCGCCTGACGCCGATCTGGATGCACTCAAGGCCCTTGTCGCACCCATTGTGGACAAGGTGAGCGAGATCAAGAGGGTCGAGGGTGGACGCGCAGACTAGGCCGTCCATTTCTTCTTTTCCCTTGCCGCTGCTAATCATGTTATGAAAACATTCTGTTAGAACTGCGACAAGTTATCTTGTAATATAACTTTATTTCTGTTATCAATTGCTATGTTATTTCCTCTACTAGATTCCTTCCTTTGTATGTTTTTACCCTACGCTTCTAGGGAACTTGTCGGCGCAGGCGCCCGAGCCGCGAGCGCTGAGTGCGGAACTTCAGCAGCCTGCTGGCGGCGCTGCTTCCGACAAGAAACCTTGTCGCGACTAGATGCAGCACACTTAAGCTGTTGAGCGGACTCGAAACAGAGTAAGGGCGCAACTAGCCACGAGTTGGTTCCTCCGCGCACAGGTTTTCCATACAAAGCAGGGTCGTTCGAGGAAGATAACTCAAAAATTTAAAAACTGATTGCTCAAACTTTGGCAACTTAGCTTTTCTGTCGTTTGCTTTGCGGCAAGGCAAGACTTCGCTTGAACGACGCCTGGTCCATACCACAATCTTATCCTCCCCCCCGGTAAACATGTGTGCGAGGGAACCTTCTTTTCCTTCGTTGAAAAAAGAAGAAAGAAGAGAAAATAACGATATGGAGCCCTTTGGCTCGTTTCTGCTTACCGGATGTAGGTGCTGCACAAAGTGTCAGATAACACATGCAAGAAAGAAAGTAATGCATGAAATGGACAAGTTGTGCGGAGCACATGGGGTTCTTTTTATGCACGGGATCTGCGCCCGGCTTTGTACAAAGGATTACATGCAACAGCGGCAAGACTTGTACAAAAGGTGGTTGCCGGAACGGGGTTCCGGCAACCGCGCCCTACGGGAAAAACTTACGAAGATGTTCTATGTTCCAGGAGTTGCTCACCGGAATGCCATCTTCGGTCTCAAGGCGGACAGCGCCAGGCCTTGTGACTCGTCTCACCCGATAAGGGCCTTCCCACTTCGGCGTCAACTTGTTGGAATTCTTGGCGGACTGAATGCGCCGAAGAACAAGGTCGCCTTCCTCGAAGCTTCTGGCCTTAACTTTGCGGCTATGGTAGCGGCGCAAAGCTTGCTGGTATCGAGCAGCTCGTACAGCAGCCTGAAGACGATCTTCCTCAAGGAGCAGCGCGTCGTCTTGTCGCAGCTGTTCTTGCTCAAACTCATCATAAGCTAGCACTCGAGGCGATCCGTATACGAGTTCCGTGGGGAGAACTGCCTCTGCTCCGTAGACTAGAGCGAAAGGTGTCTGGCCAGTGGTTCGATTTGGCGTCGTTCTGATCAACCAAAGAACCACCGGCAGCTCCTCGATCCAGTTTCTTCCGCACTTGCGCAGCCTGTCAAAAGTTCTGGTCTTGAGCCTGCGCAGCACTTCAGCATTTTCCCTCTCTGCTTGACCGTTGCTTATCGGATGAGCAACAGAAGCGAAGTAGACCTTGGCGCCAAGGTCTTGGACGTACTGCATGAAGGTGCGGCTCGTGAATTGCGTGCCGTTATCGGTGATGATCCTGTTAGGGATCCCGAAACGGCAAACAATTGACCTGAAGAACTTGACTACTGACTGTGCTGTCACCTTCCTCACTGGCTGCACTTCCGGCCACTTTGTGAACTTGTCGATTGCGACGTACAAGTACTCAAAGCCCCCGACAGCTCGGGGGAAAGGGCCGAGGATATCGAGCCCCCAGACCGAAAATGGCCAGGATAAAGGGATCGTCTGGAGAGTTTGAGCTGGCTGGTGTATCTGTTTGGAGTGGAACTGGCACGCTTCACACTTGGTTACTTGTGCAGTTGCATCCTGGAGGGCTGTCGGCCAAAAGAAGCCTTGCCGGAAAGCTTTGCCGGCAAGTGCCCTTGCGCCTATGTGGTGGCCACATATGCCTCCATGTATCTCTGCCAACAGCTTCTGTCCATCTTCCCGGCAAATACACTTCAATTTCACACCGTTGAGTCTTCTTCTGTACAGTATGCTATCGACAAACTGGTACATACTTGACTACCGGGCTACTCTTTCCGCTTCTTCTTGCTCTTCGGGAAGTTCTCCTGTCTGGAGGAAATGGACAATCTGTTGTGCCCATGCTGGAGCTTGTGGCTCGACAACAAGGACTAAAGGCATATCTGCTGCTGCGAGAACATCCACTTCTACGGCAAAGACTTGCGGCCCTACCAGAGCTTGATGTTCCCCGGCAAGCTTGCCGGAGCAAAACTTGTCGGGAGCGTCTGCTTCAATGGAACAAACCATAAGGTTTGCCGGAGCAGACTGCCCCTCAGCATTCTTGGTGTTGATCTTGGGGACTTTCTTGGCGGCGGCTTCGGGGAGCTCTGCCGGAAAGTAGTCGCTAGAAACCAACTTCCTCTTCTTGCTTTGTCCAGTTGAGGGTGTTACGGATGGTTGAGTCAACTTGAGCACAAAGATCCCTGGTTCCACAGGTAACTTTAGTGCGGCGCACTTTGACAGGCCATCAACGATGTCATTCTGAGCTCTCGGGATATGTTCCATCTGTAGGCCGTCAAAGTGCTCTTCTAGCTTCCTCACTTCATCAACATATGCTTCCATCAATGGACTCTGGTAGTTCTTGTTCACTTGGCGGACGACAAGCTGTGAGTCACGCCTGACAATGAGCTTCTTGATCCCAAGGTCTGCTGCGATTCTGAGACCGGCAAGCAATCCTTCATACTCTGCAGTATTGTTGGTTGCTTGCTCCTTGGGAAAGTGCATCTGGACTACGTATTTGAGGTGCTCTCCGGTGGGTGCGACAAGCAGCATGCCCGCACCAGCGCCTTGCAGCGAGAAGGCACCATCAAAGTACATCAGCCACTCTTTGCTTGCCTCTTTGACGGGGATGCTTGTCTCTGGAATTTCTTCATCTGGGGTTGGTGTCCACTCTGCTATGAACTCTGCCAATGCTCTGCTTTGGATAGTTGAAGTGCTCTCAAACTTGAGGCCAAAGCTTGACAGTTCCAGCGCCCACTCGACAATCCTGCCTGTTGCTTCTGGATTTTGCAGTATCCTCTTCAGCGGAAAGCGAGTGACGACTGTGATTTCATGTGCTTGGAAGTAATGGCGCAGCTTTCTCGAGGCCATGAGGAGGCCGAAAAGCAACTTCTGCACACCAGAGTACCTTGATCTAGCCCCCTACAGAAGGGAACTGACAAAGTAAACTGGACGCTGCATCATTCTCTTCTGCATCTTATCATGCTCCTGCGCAGATCCATCTTTGTCGGGACCAGAGCTTGTCGGCAAAGCCCCCTGCTTGTCGCTGGATGCATCTGCCGTGGTTGCTGGCTCATCCTCTGCCTCTCTCTCCGCCACTAACGCAGCACTAACCACTTGATTGGTTGCCGCTATATACAGCAGCAACTTCTCTTGCGGCTTAGGTGCGACAAGTGTTGGAGTGGAGGACAGGTATCTCTTCAAGTCCTGCAGCGCAGCCTCCGCCTCCGGAGTCCATTTCATTGGACCTGCCTTTTTCAAAATTTTGAAAAATGGTAGGGCGCGCTCAGCAGATCTAGAGATAAACCTGCTGAGAGCATCCATGCAACCGGCAAGCCTTCGTACATCCTTGACGCGCTTTGGTGCTTCGATCTGCTCGATGGCCTTCATCTTGTCGGGATTGGCTTCAATTCCCCGCTGAGACACAAAGAACCCGAGAAGCTTGCCGGAAGGGACTCCAAACACGCACTTCTCGGGGTTAAGCTTGAGGTTGATCTTGCGCAAATTTGCAAATGTCTCGTCTAAATCTTGAATTAGGGTCGCCCTGTTCATACTCTTGACCACTATGTCATCCATGTAAGCTTCCACATTTCTGTGCATTTGCGGCTCAAAAGCGTGATCGAGTACCCTTGCGAATGTTGAACCAGCATTCTTCAAACCGAAAGGCATCCGTACGAAGCAGTACGTGCCACACGGGGTGATAAATGCGGTTTTCTCTTCATCCTTGTCGCGGCCGCGGGGAGGTCTGTCTCCTTGCCGCTGCTTGGCCTTGCCGCGGCGTCCTCCTCGGCCGGGACGTTTCTTGCCGGATCCCCCAACACCTTCCTGGGCCTTCTCCTTGTCGCGCCGCTCATATTCAGCTCTCTGTTGCTCAACAAGCTGCTCGACTTTCTTACAGTTCTGGAGATCATGGCCCTTGGTGCGGTGGATCTTGCAATACTGCTTGTTGGTGCCGTCCTGCTTGTCGGCGACCGCCACCTTCGCGGCAACCTCCTTGCCGGAGTCACCAGCTTTGGCTTCCTTGGCGCCACCACCGTTGCAGGACTGCTCAACAACTAGCACCTCTTTGCCTTTCCTCCTTCTGTTGTTCCGCCGCCGGTTTTTCCTTGGCGGGGTAGCATCCTCACTGTCAGATCCTCCCGCTCCTATATTTTATCCGGGGAGTCTCCTCCCTTCCTCAGCACGTGCACACTTGTCGGCCAGTGCATATAGCTCACTGACGTCCCTGATCTTGCACATCACCATTTCCTCCCGCATCCTGCGGTTCCGCACGTTCTGATGGAACGCGCTGATCACTGCGGCAGGGTGGACGTCTGGGATGTTGTGCTGCACACTTCTGAATCTCTGAATGTAATTGCGCAGGGGCTCTCCTTCCTTTTGGGCGAGCAGATGAAGATCACTCTCCTGGCCATGAGGCTTGTGTCCGCCTGTGAAGGCGCCGACGAATTGATGGCACAGATCAGCCCAATAGGATATTGAGTTGTCCGGCAAGTGCATGAGCCAAGATCTGACGTTGGGCTTGAGCACCAGCGGGAAGTAGTTGGCAAGGATCTTGTCATCCCGTCCCCCGGCAGCCTGCACCGTGATGGTGTAGATGCTGAGGAACTCTGACGGATGCGTCTTGCCGTCGTACTTCTCCGGTACATCTGGCTTGAAGTTCTTCGTGCTGGGCCACTGGACTTGCCGCAGCTCACGAGTGAACGCAGGGCAACCTACCGCATACGGCAGATCGCCTGGTTCCCTTGGCGCATGCATGTCATCAGAGGGCCCAGCGCGCTTGTCGGATTGACGTCGCGCTTCTCTTCGGCGCTCGATGCGAGTTCGAGCGTCTTCTTGTTGCCGATCATGAAGGACTTGGCGCTGATCGCGACGAGCTCGTGGATCCGACGATGCAGTGGAGTCGCTGTCAAGGTGGATCTGGCGAGTCGGCGATCTTGGCCTTCGGGGCGGTGATTGCATGGTAGTTGCACCTCCACCCGTTTCGTCGCCACCGGCTCGTGCCCGGCAACCCTGCCGCGGCGGCGACGCGCTCGGCCACCGTGGAGTGTCGCCGTTGGCGTAGCCGATGAGACTCTGAATCGTGGCCCTCCATTCGTCGATCTTGTCCGACGTCGGAGGGTAATCTAAGAGAAGTTGAGCTCGTGCCAAAGCTTCTGCTGGAGTGGTGGGTGGCAGTGGCGGACGACGCAAGGAGCGGGACGTGCTCGAACTTCTAACTATGTTAGAAGGAGCAGTATCCCGTCCAGGCGACCGTGCCCCGCTCGTGCCAACATGCTGGCGTGCATGCTGGTCTTGAGCGCCCCGAGATCCACCAGCTTGGTCTTGGCCTATCACGCGTATGGCACTGCGAGTGCCATGACGCTGTTGATCTTGCGCCTCCTGAGAATGGCGCGGAACATGTACAGTCGCCGAGGTTTGTGCAGCCTTGTCTTTGGACCTGGCGGCATCATGAGCTTCCTCGTCGACGTCCATTCTTCCGCCGGCGTCCATTCCACCACCCGTTTGCTCCAACGGTGGCGGAAGTGACGTGGACGGAGCGGCTGCCGCCGAAGTCTTCTTCTTCGGTGGCATGTTGATGAAGGGAATGAAGATCTAGCTCGTGTGAACGCCGGATCAGGTTCACACAATCTCGACGCCCCCTACCTGGCGCGCCAAAGATGTCGGGGAAACTGATCCTCAAACACCTATGGGGCCGGTGGACCGGGCCCCTTTCGGTTCGGCAGGGGGCGGAGGTCGCACGAAGAGCAGATCGAGGCGAAGCACATGAGCAGTTTACCCAGCTTCGGAGCTCTCCGGAGAGATAACATTCCTACTGCTGCTTGTCTGGTTCTATTCCGTTCTTGCTCTAGAGAGAGCGTAGTGTCTTTCTGGGTTACGAATGAGTTGAAACGAACCGAACCCCCTCTATGTTGCGCATGGGCCTCCTTTTATACGCTAAAGGGGTCACCGACAGGTGGCAACGCAGAGAAGGGTACAAATGTAAAAAGTGAGGTGGTTGGTACAGTTACTTGTACAGTGCACCCTACCTAACCCTGACGGCAGGGGACAAGGGCATTAAAGGCCCGTCTGAGTCGCCCAAACAGTGCAGAAAAGGACCGTTAGGGGCGCCACCGTTCGCCACGACGGCGATCTTGTCAGCTTCGCATGCCACTGCGCACCGCTGGCTGCACAGCCTCCCGCCACGCGCGCCTGGAGAGGCCCCCAGAGCGACACGTTGGTGGATGCGCTGGAGCGTGGGCACAGAGTGGCCGCCTGCCGCGGCAAGCGCCTTGCCGCTGTTGTTATCTTGTCGGGTCCGGAAGCTTGTCGCTCACCGGGCCTCGAGGTACCTTGTTTGGTCTTCCCGGCAAGCTCCTCTTGCCGAGGCCTTGTTGCCTTGCCGGAGCGCGTGGCGCGTCACGGTAAGTTCTTTGGAGTGCCTCGGTTGGCCTTCCCGGCAAGCTCCTCTTGCCGGGGCCTTGTCTCCTGAGCTTAAACACTTTGTTCTTGAATGGCTCCAAGGGAACCTTGGAGGATCTTGGCGTTCGCCCGGCAAGCCTTGCCGCGGGGTGCTGCAACTGCCCGTGCACAAGTTCGGGGTACTAGGGTACCCCTATTCTAGTACACCGACATTTCCCAACAAGTGTATCCACTATACAAGTAGTCATTGTTTTTCTGGGTAGCTGTAGAGTGTCTCCACTGTACTAGTAGTAATTGTTTCTTTGGGCCCAAGACAAAACAGCCTATCCACCCTAGTAAATAATAAAATAAATTCATAGTCCCATATATTTACTTAATGAGAGGCTCTACCCACACCCAGCACACCCCCCCCCCAGAAGACCTGGGTGCTCTTCTTCTTCACTCCCACCCACCTCATGTTAGCTCGCTTCACTCATACCCCCAAATTCCTCACCTCACTCCTACAGAAAACCCCAGCTCCCCTTCTTCCTTACTACTACAGAAAACCCCAGCTCCCCTTCTTATTCACTCACACTACAAATAGGCTCGTCATTCGTTACTCTGCTCAAATCCGTGAGCGCGATGCGACGCCCTCGAGGAAAATGGAGTCGGCTGACCCCAGCGCCAAGAAGATGAGGCTCCCGCCAGCGGCGACGCCTATTGTAGATCCCGCACACGGCAGCACGGGGAGAAGCGGCAATCCCGCCCCCACTGGATCCCAAGAACCCATAGAATCTTGGGTGGACCACATCAGCGATCTCCCGGATGCCGTCCTTGGGGAGATCATCTCGCTTCTCCCCAACCAAGGATTGCTACGGCACCCAAGTCCTCTCAATTCGGTGGCACCCTCTATGGCGCACCGTGCCCCTTAATCTCGACTATCGTCAGCTAGCTCTCTTCAATGATTTTGAAATCCCCAGAGCCATTGTCTCCTCCCACCAGGGCTCCGTTCAAAGCCTATGCATCCCGTCATGCTACCTGAGCAAGCATACCATGCCCTACATGATGGATGCCTGACTGGAATCCCCTGAATTCACAGAACTATAGCTGCTTGAGTTCTACTATTCCCCTGGAAATCACCTACCAGATATCGAACGCCATGTACTTGTGCCCTCAGCACCGATGTCCATCTCGCGGTTTTCCTCCTCTCTCACACCGGCACCTTTGCGCTGTGCTACATACCAGACAATCTGGTACTAAACCTTCGACTCCCATTTCTCAAGAAACTTTCACTTGTGCGAGTTCATGTATCGGAGGCCTCATTGCACATCATCATCCATTCTAGTTGCCCTGCCTTGGAGTGCCTGGTGCTTGTTTTCACAGTTAGAAACGGTGGTCTCCAAATAAAGTGGTCTAACCTTGTAAGAATTGGAACTTCTTTTGACGGAAGGCAGCTCATCATCCAAGATGCCCCTTCACTTCAAAGTTTGATCCTTGATTCTAATTATTCACCGTCGCAAATAACCATCCTCTCTGCGCCTAAACCGGAGACCTTGGGTGTAATACATGATCTCTGTGCTCATTTCAAGATGGTATTTGGCTCCACAGTTCTACATGTACTTTATATTATCATCTACCACTGGTGCATTGACGTGCTATACAAATGGTTTTAACCCCTTTCTGCGATGGCGTTTGGGACCGTCGCCAAGTGAGTGTGGGTGATAGAGTGGTCCTTCCCACACAACCCAGAAATCGTCGGCGATAGGCCCTCCCGGGACACCAAATGAGATTGTGTGCGATCGGACGAGGCATCGAAATCCAATCATTTCCGTAGGTATGTACATCCCACACGGTGAATCCCAAAAAATCATTTCCGTAGGTATGTACATCCCAGATGGTGAATCCCAGAAAATCATTTCCGTTCGTATGTATATCACACACAGTTCTTTGTGGGGAAACGTTTGTGCAAGGTGGCCTAATGCAAACAGTTCGCTGCCGGAAGCCGTGTGTGATTGTTGTTGATCGAACACGCCTACTTTCTGGAAACCATGTGGGTTGTTTGAGTTCATCTCCCACGGTGCTGTCTGAGTAACCGCCTACAATAGAAAACACCAATGATCAGGGTGATTATCCAATTATTGATAATCCATGTACTAATAAAAATGATATTTGTGACGCCCGGATAATTAGGCTACAATAATCCCACGTTACCGATGCCATGTCATCACGGTTACTGTTGTTAATCTAGCGTTAGTTCAAAACCGATTCAAATTCAAATTTAAAATAAAGTTAAACAACAAAAGTTTTCAAACATTAAAAGTAAAATGTTCGATGGGTTGAAAATATTCAGTAGCTAATTATCTTGTAGAAATCAACATTTTACAAAATATTGGAATGCCCCTTATCTATTCATAACAGGACCAAGAGCATTTAAATTAACAAATTAAAGATAAACAAATTTGTAAACTATTCAAAATAAATTGAAACTTGTTGTGCTAACTGAACTCACTTCCTAGTATTTATGTGATGAATATTGGTTTTAGATAATTTGATTTAATATAGAAAATAAGTGCAAAACAAGAAAATGGAAATATAATATGGAAAATAGAAGAAACAAAAAAATGGAGAAAAGGCTAAGTGCACAATGTTTACTTGCGGCCTGCTACTACAGTAACTAGGCCGAACCCATGAACGGCCTTCTCCTTCCTCTACACAGGAGGAGGAAGGAGATGTCCGTGTGGCACATCCACGGTGGCCGTGGCCGTAGATGGCCGCCACATCGATCCCCTTCGCTTATAACTGCGCCAACGCGAACCCTAGGTTGCCCTCGTCCATTCCCCCCTATTTCTACAAATCGCTAAAAGGCACTAGCGGTGGCCTCGAGAAAACAAAACGAACTATATTTTAAAGTTGACAACCGCGTGGCGGTCTTGACGGTGGCCTCGAAGACAAGGTGGTCCTCCAAGATCTGGCAGTCGGCACGCATGGCAGCCATAGCTACCTCATGCGCATGCGCGGCCGCATGCTACTAAGCTCCATGTTATAATGCATGCAAAATGTCTATGGGCGACACTTAATTGGAGGAGGGGGGCAGTGATTTCGGTTGAAGGTGTAGCGCCGTCGGTCAGGGCATGTGGGACAGGAAAGGAGGATGATGGTGTGGGTGGGGTGTGGATTACCTGACCATATCGATGAGGCCACGCAGCAAGAAGAAGGGTCGGTGGCGAGGAGGCCGCACAACAAGAAGAAGGGTCACCGGCAAGGAGGCGGCGCTGCAAGAAGAAGGGTCGCCGGCGAGGAGGCGGTGCTGCAAGAAGAATTGTCACCGGTGAGGAAGCTGAGCTGCAAGAAGAAGGGTTGTCGGCGAGGAGGCTGAGCTGCTAGTAAGAAGTAGTGAAGGTTTAAACTTGGAAAGCAAGGAGGAACATTGGAAATGTGGCTTTTAGTGGGAGGGAGGGGGCGGGGAGATAGATATTTCCGCGGTGGCAAAACAAATTCGCTCGGTGCTGCGAGAAACTAGCACGTAAGTGTGGTTCAAGCGGGGGCTGTGGACTGTAGACGATGAAGCTTCCTGCGTAAGCCAACCAACACGGTGCTCCAAGATATTTTATATTGCATCCCACACGATTCTTTCTAGTAAATTGTTTTGTGGTATACCTGATTTTTTTCATTATGTTTTGAAAGACAAAATGGTGTTACAGAGGGAAAGGATAGTGTTTGAATTGCTAGAACATTTACATAGAGTGAACACGCAACTAGTACATGAGTGCCGTGTTTAAATTTTGAATTATTCCAGGTTCGTTTGGCACTTTCATGCACTAATTGAATTTCTGGGCATTTAATGTGCATAATTCAAATTTGAACTACAAGCACATGCTCCAGTGCACCAAAGTTTGTTGGAAAATCACATGTGTGTCCTTGGGTGAATTTATAGGTCCCATGCAAGAAATGGGAATGAAATTCAAACATTTGGGCATCGTGGCTCGGCCAGAAAGATTGAGAAACTTGGTTTTTTTAATTCCTGTAAATCCAAAACACGCTTGAAAATCATGAAACTTGGCATGGTGTCATGACATGGCACCAACATGTTGCGGTAATTTTTTTGGCCAAATTGGGACAAGCTTTAGTGTAACCTTCTTACAAACCGGAGCTTCCCTCAAGAAGGCTAGTGGTTCCGATAGGGAACGTGCCACCTCCGTGTGCGAAACGACATACGTACACTGCCTTCTTCCGCCTTAATTTTTTTACACAGGAAGATTAGACCAAATAGAAGTATCGTGCTAAATTTTGGAATTATTGCAGGTTTGTTTGGCATTTTTATGCATTAATTGAGTTTCTAGGAATTTAATGTGCATAATTCAAATTTGAACTACAAGCACATGCTCTAGAGCACCAAAGTTCGTTGAAAAACTCACATGTGTCCTTGGGTGAATTTATAGATCCCATGCAAGAAATGGGAATGAAATTCAAACATCTGGGCGTCGTGGCTCGGCCTTAAAGATTGAGAAACTAGGTTTTTTAATTCCTATAAATCCAAAACATGCCTGAAAATCATGAAACTTGGCATGGTGTCATGACATGGCACCAACATGTTGCGGTAATTTTTTTGGCCGAATTGGGACACACTTTGGTGTAAGTTTCTTGCAAACCGGACCTTCCCTCAAGAAGGCTCGTGGTTCTGAGAGGGAATGTGTCACTTCCATGTGCGAAACGACATACGTACACTGCCTTCTCCCGCCTTAATTTTTTTACACACGTAGATTAGACCAAATAGGAGTATCGTGCTAAATTTTGGAATTACTCCGGGTTTGTTTGGGTATTTAATGTGCATAATTCAAATTTGAACTACAAGAACATGCTCCAGTGCATCAAAGTTTCTTGAAAAATCACATGTGTGTCCTTGGGTAAATTTATAGGTCCCATGCAAGAAGTGGGAATGAAATTCAAACATCTGGGCGTCGTGGCTCGGCCGTAAAGATTGAGAAACTTGGTTTTTGAATTCCTGTAAATCCAAAACATGCCTGATAATCATGAAACTTGGCATGGTGTCATGACATGGCACCAACATGCTGCGGTAAATTTTTTGGCCGAATTGGGACAAGCTTTGGTGTAAGCTTCTTGCAAACCGCAGCTTCCCTCAAGAAGGCTCGTGGTTCCGAGAGGGAACGTGTCACCTCCGTGTGGAAATGACATGCGTACACTGCCTTCTCATGCCTTAATTTTTTTACACGGGCATATTAGACCAAATAGAAGTATCGTGCTAAATTTTGGAATTATTCCGGGTTTGTTTGGCATTTTTTATACATTAATTGAGTTTCTGGGCATTTAATGTGCATAATTCCAATTTGAACTAGAAGCACATGCTCCAGTGCACCAAAGTTGGTTGAAAAATCACATGTGTGTCCTTGGGTGAATTTCTAGGTCCCATGCAAGAAATGGGAATGAAATTCAAACATCTGGGCGCCGTGGCTCGGCCATAAAGATTGAGAAACTTGGTTTTTGAATTCCTGTAAATCCAAAACACGCCTGAAAATCATGAAACTTGGCATGGTGTCATGACATGGCACCAACATGCTGCAGTAATTTTTTTGGCCGAATCGGGACAAGCGTTGGTGTAAGCTCCTTGCAAACCAGAGCTTCCCTCAAGAAGGCTCGTGGTTCCGAGAGGGAACGTGTCACCTCCGTGTGCGAAACGACATACGTACTCTGCCTTCTCCCGCCTTAATTTTTTTAAACAGGCAGATTAGACCAAATAGAAGTATCATGCTAATTTTTGGAATTATTCCGGGTTTGTTTGGCTTTTTTATACATTAATTTAGTTTCTCGGCATTTAGCGTGCATAATTCAAATTTGAACTTCAAGCACATGCTCTAGTGCACCAAAGTTGGTTGAAAATCACATGTGTGTCCTTGGGTGAATTTCTAGGTCCCATGCAAGAAATGGGAATGAAATTCAAACATCTGGGCGTCATGGCTTTGCCATGAAGATTGAGAAACTTGGTTTTTTTAATTCCTGTAAATCCTGAACATGCCTGAAAATCATGAAACTTGGCATGGTGTCATGACATGGCACCAACATGCTGTGGTAATTTTTCTGTCCGATTTGCGAAGGCGCACACATTAACAATCAACAAAGTCATTTTGGAACAAGTGCTGTCACGTTACAAATCGGAAGCACAAGTATTATTGAAACCGTGGGCGTTCTACTTACCAATTACGTGCCGCCACACGTCCCCTTTTTTATTGGCTAGGAGGTGCTGTGTGGGGTATCTATTTGAGTAAGGGAGGTGTGCGATCAGACCCATGCGCGTGCTCATCGAGAGGAGAGCCTTTGACCTCTACCCTCCGCGCACCTTCCTCGCAACGTCTCCATTAATGGCGCCCGAGCCCCTGTTCTACGGCGTGGCTATTGATGTCGCTTGAAGCTACGTCGGTATTTCCCCAAAGAGGAAGGGATGATGCAGCACAACGGAGGTAGGTATTTCCCTCAGATGTGAAACCAAGGTTATCGAACCAGTAGGAGAACCAAGCAACACAACATAAACAACACCTGCACACAAATAAAAACTTCTCGCAACCCGATGTGTTAAAGGGGTTGTCAATCCTTTCCCAGGTACGACGCCTTAAGATAGGCAAACATACGTGAGGTAAATTTGTAGTAGATTGATAGATCAAATGCCAAATAAAATAAATAAGAATAAATTGCAGCAATGTATTTTTGGGTTTTTCGTTTAATAGATCTGAAAATAAACGCAAAGGAAAATAGATCGCAAAGGCAAATTATACGAGAAAGAGACCCGGGGGCCGTAGGTTTCACTAGTGGCTTCTCTCGAGAAAAATAGCAAATGGTGGGTGAACAAATTACTGTTGGGCAATTGATAGAACTTCAAATACTCATGATGATATCCAAGCAATGATCATTACATAGGCATCACTTCCAAGATTAGTAGACCGACTCCTGCCTGCATCTACTACTATTACTCCTCACATCAACTGCTATCCAGCATGCATCTAGTGTATTAAGTTCATGGAGAAACGGAGTAATGCAATAAGAACGATGACATGATGTAGACAAGATCTATCTATGTAGAGATAGACCCCATCCTTTTATCCTTAGTAGCAATGGTACATACGTGTCGGTTCCTCTTGTGTCACTGGGATCAAGCACCGTAAGGTCGAACCCACTACAAAGCACCTCTTCCCATTGCAACATAAATAGATCAAGTTGGCCAAACAAAACCCAAATATCGGAGAAGAAATACGAGGCTATAAGCAATCATGCATAAAAGAGATCAAAGAAACTCAAATACTTTCATGGATATAAAAAAGATAGATCTGATCATAAACTCAAAGTTCATCGGATCCCAACAAACACACCGCAAAAGAGTTACATCATATGGATCTCCAAGAGACCATTGTATTGAGAATCAAGAGATAGAGAGAGAGAGGAAGCCATCTAGCTACTAACTAAGGACCTGAAGGTCTACAAAGAAGTACTCACGCATCATCGAAGAGGCACCAATGGAGGTGGTGAACCCAATCCAAGGTAGTGTCTAGATTGGATCTGGTGGTTCTGGACTCTGTGGCGGCTGGATCAATATTTCATCGACTCCCCTAGGGTTTCTGGAATATTGGGGTATTTATAGAGCAAAGAGGCGGTCTGGGGGGCACCCAAGGTGGGCACAACCCACCAGGGCGTGCTTGGGCCTCCTGGCGTGCCCTGGTGGGTTGTGCTCTCCTCGGAGCACCCCCGAGGCACATCCAAGGCCCATTATGTTCCTTCTGGTCCATAAAAAATCTCCGTAAAGTTTCGTGGCATTTGGACTCCGCTTGATATTGATTTTATGCGATGTAAAAAACATGGAAAAACAGCAACTGGCACTTGGCACTATGTCAATAGGTTAGTACCAAAACATGATATAAAATGACTATAAAATGATTATAAAACATCCAAGATTGATAATATAATAGCACGGAACAATAAAAAATTATAGATACGTTGGAGACGTCTCAACACCCCGAAGCTTAACTCCTTGTCCTCGAGTAGCAAAGTTTTAAAAACAGAATTTTTGATGTGGAATGCTAGCTAACATGTCATATCCTATTCTTTCTTTTTAGCATGGACATTTGGACTTTTATATTGTTCAAAGCAATAGTCTAGTTTTGACATGATAATTTAAATACTCAAGCATATCAACAAGCAACCATTCTTTCAAAATATCAACGCTAAAATAAGTTATCCCTAGCTCATCATGCTCCATCATTGATCCATTAATGAAACACACTCGCATATTAGCTACACCCAATACTCAAATAGGATCATATTGCCTCCTAGTTGGTGCTTTTATAAGAGAAGATGGAGACTCAAGTTCAAAATAAAAATTGCATACAGTAAAAGAAAGTCCCTTCGTAGAGGGAAGTAGGGATTTGTAGAGGTGCCAGAGCTCAAAGCGAAAAGCTTAGAGATAAAAACATTTTGGGAGGTGTATCCATCCCACCAACGAAAATGACTTAGAGTTTCCAATACTTTCCATGCTTAGATATATCATAGGCGATTCCCAAACAGAAAATAAAGTTTATTCCTTTTTACACCATACTTTCACTTTCCATGGCTAGTCGTATCCTTGGTTGCCCTCCATACCAACACTTTCCAAGGAATTTATTATTTGACAACATAAAGTAAATTCATTTTTTTCATTTCAGGATTGGGCATCCATAATACCTTTGCCTTACTCTCGTGCAATGACAAGTGAATAAACACTCATCGTGAGAATAACACATCTAGCACGGAAAATATTAGCCACCCATCACCGCTCCGCGAGCGAAACGAACACACAAAAGAGAAGTTTATTTTGAAAATTAGAGATGGCACATGAAAATTTTCTTAGAACGGCAAAAGAATACCACATATAGGTAGATATAGTGGACTCATGTGGCAAAACTAGTTTAAAGGATTTTGGATGCACAAGTAGAGATCATACTTAGTGCAAAATGAAGGCTAACAAAAGATTGAGAAGCAACGATCCAAGAAACATATAATTTCATAAGCAAGCATTAAGCATAATTAATACCAAATAATGCACCATAAGTAGGGTATAATTTCATTGCATGACTATTGACTTTCATGCTTGCATAGGGAATCACAAACCTTAACACCAATATTCTTACTAAAGCATAATTACTTATCAAGATGACTCACATATCACACCATCATATCTCAAAACTATTACTAGGGATCAAGTTTGTTTTGTCCAATGATCTTCATGAAAGTTTTTATTATATCCTTCTTGGATATCTATCACTTTGGGACTAATTTTCATGTGTTGCTTTTGATAAGCTCAAACAAATATAAGTGAAGATCACGAGCATAATTTTTCTTTTCTCTCAAATTAATTTAAGTGAAGAAAGAGAGAATTTCTTCAAAAAAATACTAAAGCACACCGTGCTCAAAAAGATATAAGTGAAGCACTAGAGCAAGTCCATAGCTCATAAAAGATTTAAGTGAAGCATAGAGAGAAATTCTAACAAGTCATGACATAATTTTGGCTCTCCTAAATAGGTGTGTCCAGCAAGGGATCAAGACTTAAAACACAAAATAAAACAAGCAAAGACTCATATCATAGAAGATGCTCCAAGTAAAACACATAGTATGTGACGAATAAAAATATAGCTTCGAGTAAAACACCGATGGTCGTTAGAAGAAAGAGGGGTTGCCACTCGGGGGCATCCCCAAGCTTAGTTGGTTGCTCATTTTTGGATAATAGCTTGGGATGCCGGGGCATCCCCAAGCTTAGGCTCTTCTACTCCTTATTCCTTCATCCATCGTAAGATAACCCAAAACTTGAAAACTTCAATCACACAAAACTCAACAAAACCTTCGTGAGATCCATTAGTATAAGAATAATAAATCATTACTATAAGTGTTGTAACAAACCAATTCATATTTTTTTCTTGCATTATATCTATTGTATTCCAACTTTTCTATGGAAAAAACTCATCAAACAAAACCATAGAGCCATCAAAATAAGCACACAACACAACAGAACAGTTTGTAGCAATCTGACTATTTCGAATACTTATATAACTCCAAAAATTCTGAAAAATTAGGATGACCTGAGAAATTTGTATGTTGATCTACCGTAAGTGGAATGGGTATTTTATCGCTCTCTGAAAATGAAAATTATTTTCATGAGCGCAAAAGTTTCTGTTTTTTTAGCAAGATCAAATAACTATCACCCAAGAAGATCCTAAAGGATTTACTTGGCACAAACACTAATTAAAACATAAAAAGCAAAATAATAACAGTAGCATAATTGTGCTAATACTCAAAAACAGGAAGCAAAAACCAAAAATAAATTTTATGCATTGGGTTGCCTCCCAACAAGCACTATAGTTTTACGCCCTTAGCTAGGCATAAGGCAAGGATCTAAGTTTTGTCATATTTGGTCCGAGATCCATAAGATGCCCTCATGATTGATTCATATGGTGGCCTAATTCTTATTCTAGGAAATTGTTCCATACCCTTCCTCAAAGGAAATTGGAACTTGATATTGCCTTCTTTCATATCAATCAAGACACCAATAGTGCGTAAAACGGTCTACCAAGAATAATTGGACAAGACAGATTGCAATCAATATCAATAACAATAAAATATATGGGCACATAATTCCTATTTGTAAGAATAAGAACAACATTAGTTCTTCCCATAGGCTTTTTAATAGTGGAATCCGCCAAGTGCAAATTCAAAGAACATGATTCATGATCGGTAAGACCAAGCACATCACATAAAGATTTCAGAATTGTAGAAAGACTAGCACCCAAGTCACACAAATGAAAACACTCATAATTTTTAATCTTGACTTTGATAGTAGGTTCCCATTCATCATGCAATTTTCTAGGAATTTAAACTTCTAATTCCAACTTTTCTTCAACAGCTTTCATCATAGCATCAACAATATGTTTAGTAAAAGCTTTATTTTGTTCATAAGCATGGGGTGAATTTTTCATGGATTGCAACAAAGAAATACAATCAATCAAAGAGCAACTATCATAATTAAATTCTTTGTAATCCAAAAGAGTGGGCACATCACTAGCTAAAGTTTTGACCTCTCCAAACCCACTTTAATCAATTTTCTCAACAATATTTTCACCCTCCAAAATATTGGGACGCCTTCTACCTAAAGGTGACTCTTCTCCAGTCCCTTTTTCATCAATATTAACTTTACTAAACAAGGAATCAATCAAAGAGACACCGGTCATTTTAAGATCTTCATCACTTTTGCAAAAGAAATCACTAGAAAACGCTTTTTCTAAAAATTATGTTTTAGCTCTAAGCATAGCGGTTCTTTTCTTACTTTCATCCATAGAAACATAAAGAGCTTCAATTGATTCATCAACCTTAGGCACAAAAAATTTCATCTTGAGATTTTCCATATCATGAGCAATTTTATCAACACTTCTAGACAAATCATCAATCATACTCAACTTTTCTTCTATGGAAGTGTTGAAAACTTTTTGCGTCTTGATAAATTCTTTAATATTATTATCAAGATCAGAGGTGTTCCTATTATTATTATAAGATTTATTTCCATAGGAATTACCATAATTATTAGAGGAATTACTAGGAAAAGGCCTAGGATTAAGCATTGTTGTTGAAATTATTTCGAGAAATAAAATTCACATCTATATTTATCCACCTGACCGCTGGGACCCAACGGAAGGGCCTCTGTATTTCGTGAAAAAAACGTTCCCCCCGCTGACAGGTCAGACCCACCAACTATGTCTTCGCATGCAAGGAAGTGCCTCCTTATTATGCATAAAAAATGAATACTCCCCCTGCTAGCCGGGACCCACCATAGTGGGAGGCTGACTTGTGGGCCTACTATGTTGACGTGGACGGAGGGCTTTGTCAACTTAGTCAATACGAACGATTCTAGCTCTAGTGAGCGTACGATATCCATCCAACGGCCGTAGTGCTTCTTCAACCTCTAGTCTTCTTGCTCCAGCCGCCCAAACCAGCGCTGGTCGTGCCGCGTGCTCCTGCCTCCCATGGCCGGCTGTGATGTCGCGAAGGCCTCACCGCTCCCTACTACTCCCAACGCTGGCCAGGCCATCCCTCTACTCACCCACACCCACTGTTATTCTGCGACGACGACAGCTTCACACGCAGCCGAACCAGTGAACCCTCGTACTCCTCTCCACGTGGGCATCCACTGCCGCGTGTTCCCCGGCTCCGCCTCGTCCCCTTCCTAGGCCTTGCCATCGTCAACCGCCCTGGTGCTCTCGGTGTGGCGTGGTAAACATGGTCAAGGAACGACTTCCATCGAAAGAGTACTGTACGTGGAGAGGCTGACAGCTGGGTCCATGGCCGCAGCAAGGAAGTGCCTTCTTATTACGTGCAAAATAATGATTCCTCCACCTAACAGCAGGGACCCACCGGATGGGCCATCGTATTTCACAAAAAACTGCTTCCCCCCTAACTGTTGGGATCCACCAGCTATAAGTTCGCACGCAAGGAAGTGCCTGACAGTCAGGACACACCTGGTCGAAGCGTACGTAGCGTTGTCATTCTGGTCGCAAACGTGTACATACATACTGGTCGATCAGTCTGTCTGCAGGCTGCAGTGATGAACCATGGCCGTGTAAGGAAGGGCACGTGTCGTAATAGAGGCGCACACGTGTCGTAGTAGAGGCGCGCACGTAGCATGTCATGCAGTTCCGTTAATGTCGTGTACACATACGTATAACCAGGGTGCAAGAAAGTAAATACGACCACATACGTACATATGGGCGGGGTCTCGAACCCCTACTCGCGCATACGTATGTCCAGGGCTCGTGTACATGGCTGGGTCGGAATGGAGAAACTACGTCATTGTCGTGTTCATCGGGAGCCAACTGGCTTGGACAGAACAACCGATCGAAACGAGGCCTGGCGTACCGCAGATTGGAGGAAACGGCCTTGTGTTCGATAGGCCATGGTCGAAACGAGATCATGTTCATCGAGAGGGGTCTGGCGTACCGCAAAATGGAGGAAACCGACTTCTCTTGGACCTCCTATGGTCGAAATGGGGTCCTGTTGATCGGGAGGGGTGTGGCGTACCGCAAAACGGAGGAAACGTACTTGTGTTGGAGCGCTACGGTCAAAACGGGGGTCCTGTTCATCAGATGGGGTGTGGCATACCGCAAAATGGGACTCCATGGGATACTGTTCATCTCCACCATCGACCTCCTCCAGCCTCCATGGGCTACTGTTCATCCATCGTCGACATCCTCCAGCCTCCACTTGCGACTTTTCATCCACGGGCTCCTGTTCATCAAGCCTCCACTACTCCTCCACCGGCTACTGTTCAACCAACCCTCTCCACGGGGTCCTGTTCAACCACCCCTCCATGGGCTAATGTTCATCCAGCCCTCCACCGGCTACTGTTCAATCAGCCCTCCACGGGGTCTTGTTCATCCAGCCCTCCACGAGGTCCTATTCACTGGTACAACAACATCCTGGACAAACGGTTTTTAACCCCTTTCCGCGACGACATTTGGAACCGTCGCCAAGTGAGTGTGTGCAATAGGGTGTCCTTCCCACATGACCCAGAAATCGTCGGGGATAGGCCCTCCTGGGACCCAGGCTGGGGCCTTTTGCGATCGGGCAAGGCATCGAAACCCAATCATTTCCTTAGGTATGTACATCCCACACGGTAATCTGAGAAAATCATTTCCGTAGGTATGTACATCCCACACAGTGAACCCGAGAAAATCATTTCTGTAGGTATGTACATCCCACATAGTGAATCCCAGAAAATCATTTCCGTAGGTATTGATACGTCTCCATCATATCTACTTTTCCGAACAGTTTTGCCCTTGTTTTGGACTCTAACTTGCATGATTTGAGTGGAACTAACCCGGACTGACGTTGTTTTTAGCAGAATTGCCATGGTGTGAATTTTGTGCAGAAATAAAAGTTCTCGGAATGACATGAAAATCAATGGAGAATATTTTTGGAATATATAAAAAATACTAGCGAAAGAATCAAGGCCAGGGGCCCACACCCTGTCCACAAGGGTGGGGGGCGCACCTACCCCCCTTGGGCGCACCCCTGCCTCGTGGGCCCCCTGGTGATCCACCAACCTCAACTCCAACTCTATATATTCACGTTTGGGGAGAAAAAATCAGAGAGAAGGATTCATCATGTTTTACGATACGGAGCCACCGCCAAGCCCTAATTTCTCTTGGGAGGGCTGACCTGGAGTCTGTTCGGGGCTCTGGAGAGGGGAATCCATCGCCATCATCATCATCAACCTTCCTCCATCACCAATTTCAAGATGCTCGCGTCGTGCATGAGTAATTCCATCGTAGGTTTGCTGGACGGTGATGGGTTGGATGAGATTTATCATGTAATCGAGTTAGTTTTGTTAGGGTTTGATCCCTAATATCCATTATGTTCTGAGATTGATGTTGCTATGACTTTGCTATGCTTAATGCTTCTCACTAGAGCCCGAGTGTTATGATTTCAGACCTGAACCTCTTATGTTTTCATGAATATATGTGAGTTCTTGATCCTATCTTGCAAGTCTATAGTCACCTACTATGTGTTATGATCCGGTAACCCCGAAGTGACAATAATTGGGACCACTCCTGGTGATGATCCTAGTTTGAGGAGTTCATGTATTCACTATGTGTTAATGCTTTGGTCTAGTACTCTATTAAAAGGAAGCCTTAATATCCCTTAGTTTCCAATAGGACCCCGCTGCCATGGGAGGGTAGGACAAAAGATGTCATGCAAGGTCTTTTCCATAAGCACGTATGACTATATTCGGAATACATGCCTACATTACATTGACGAACTGGAGCTAGTTCTGTGTCACCCTATGTTATAACTATTGCATGGGGAATCGCATCCGACATAATTATCCATCACCGATCCATTACCTACGAGCTTTTCATATATTGATCTTCGCTTATTTACTTTTCCGTTGCTACCATTACAATCACTTCAAAACCAAAACTATTACTTTTGCTACCGTTACCGCTACTATCATACTACTTTACTACTAAATACTTTGCTACGGATATTAAGTTTCCAGGTGTGGTTGAATTGAAAACTCAGCTGCTAATACTTGAGAATATTCTTTGGCTCCTCTTGTGTTGAATCAATAAATTTGGGTTGAATACTCTACCCTGGAAAATTGTTGCGATCCCCTATACTTGTGGGTTATCAAGACTATTTTCTGGCACCGTTGCCGGGGCGCATAGCTCTATTTTTCGAGTCACTTGGGATTTATATCTGCTGATCACTATGAAGAACTTGAAAGATAAAAGAACCAAGATTTTTCCCTCAACTACGAGGGGAGGTAAGGAACTTCCATCTAGCTCTGCACTTGATTCACCTTCTGTTTTGAGTAAACTTGCGACACCTACTCCTGCTATTCGTTCTGATATGTCGCATGTTATTGATGATGCCACTTCTGCTCTGCATGATACTTATGATGAAACTACTTCTATGCTTGATAATAATGTGCTACTAGGTGAATTTCTGGATGTACAACTTGCTAGGGTAAGAGAGAATGAAATTATTGAAACTGATAATATTGATGAAAGTGATGATGAGGATTCTCCCCTAGATAAGAATTGCCTGTTGTGCCTGAGGGTTATGTTATGGATGAAGAAACTGCTAGAGACTTCTTAGCTTGCAATGATAGATATGATCTTAAGAAATTATTAGTTAAGCTTAAAGAAAAATCTTTGAATGCTAGAATGAAATATGACCCTGCTTTTGCTACTTCACCTATCTTTATTTCCGATAAGGATTATGATTTCTCTGTCGACCCTGAGTTAATTACTTTGGTTGAATGTAATCCTTTTTATGGCTATGAATTCGGAACTGTTGTGGCACATCTTACTAAATTAAATGATATAGACACCATGTTCACTAATGATGAGAAAACTTGCTATTACTTTATCCTTAAGTTGTTTCCGTTCTCATTAAAGGGTGATGCTAAAACATGGTTTAATTCTCTTGATCCTAGTTGTGTGCGTAGTCCCCAGGATATGATTTATTACTTCTCTGCTAAATATTTCCCCGCTCATAAGGAACAAGCTGCCTTAAGGGAAATATATAATTTTGTGCAAATTGAAGAAGAGAGTCTCCCACAAGCTTGGGGGAGGCTTCTCCAATTACTTAATGCTTTGCCTGACCATCCTCTCAAGAAAAATGAAATACTTGATATCTTTTATAATGGACTAACTGATGCTTCCAGAGACCACCTGGATAGTTATGCTGGTTGTGTTTTCAAGGAAAAAACAGTTGATCAAGCTGAATTGCTATTCAATAATATGTTGAGTAATGAAAATGATTGGACACTTCCTGAACCAACTCCTAAGCGAAATCCGAAGAAAAGGGGTATTCTATTTCTCAGTCCTGAAGATATGCAAGAGGCAAAGAAATCTATGAAAGAAAAAGGTATTAAAGGTGAAGATGTTAAGAGTTTACCACCTATTGAAGAAATACACGGTCTTGATAACCCGACACTGGTAGTAAAGGTAAATTCTCTCTACAGATTTGATAAATGTGAAATCCCATCTACTAAGTTTGCTAGGCAATGCTTGGATGAGTTTGATAATTTTATGGTTAAACAAGAAGACTTCAATGCTTATGTTGGTAGACAGTTGAAACGGAATGCTTATATGATTGAACACTTGAGTGATTATATGTCTAGAGTTCAAGGAAAACTTAAAATCATTAGTAAACATGCCTCTATGGTTACCACTCAAGTAGAACAAGTACTTAAGGCTCAGAATGATTTGCTCAATGAATTGAATAATAAGAAAAATGATAATGTTGTTAGAGTTATGACTAGAGGGGGTAAAATGACTAAGGGACCATTGTATCCCGAGGACCACCCTAAGACAATTGAGCAAGATTCTCAGAGAACTAATGTTGATGCACCTAGTTCTTCTAAGAAGAAGAAAAAGAAAAATGATAGAACTTTGGATGCTTCTAGTGAACCTGTTGTTGACACACCTGAGAATCCCAATGATATTTCTATTTCTGATGCTAAAACACAATCTGGTAATGAACATGAACCTAGTGATAATGTTAATGATGATGTTCATGTTGATGCTCAACCTAGCAATGGCAATGATGTAGAGATTGAACCTGTTGTTGATCTTGATAACCCACAATCAAAGAATCAACGTTATGATAAGAGAGACTTCATTGCTAGGAAGCACGGTAAAGAAAGAGAACCATGGGTTCATAAACCCATGCATTTTCCTCCTAAACCATCCAAGAAAAAGGATGATGAGGATTTTGAGTGCTTTGCTGAAATGATTAGACCTATCTTTTTGCGTATGCCTTTGACTGATATGCTTAAAATGAACCCTTATGCTAAGTATATGAATGATATTGTTACTAATAAAAGAAAGATACCGGAAGCTGAAATTTCCACCATGCTTGCTAATTATACTTTTAAGGGTGGAATACCAAAGAAACATGGAGATCTAGGAGTACCAACTATACCATGCTCCATTAAAATAAACTATGTTAAAAATGCTTTATGTGATCTTGGAGCCGGTGTTAGTGTTATGCCCCTCTCTTTATATCGTAGACTTGATTTGAATAAGTTCACACCTACTGAAATATCTTTGCAAATGGCTGATAAATCAACTGCTATACCTGTCAGTATTTGTGTGGATGTGCCTGTTTTGGTTGCAAATGTTACTATTTTAATGGACTTTGTTATTCTTGATATTCCCGAGGACGATAGTATGTCTATTATTCTTGGTAGACCCTTTTTGAATACTACAGGGGCTGTTATTGATTGCAACGAAGGCAATGTCACTTTTCATGTTAATAGTAATGAGCATACGGTACACTTTCTGTGGAAACAACCTCAAATCCACAGTATCAATTCTATTGGAAGAATTCCAACAATTACTATTGGAGGTTTTGAATTTCCTCTTCCTACTGTCAAGAAGAAATATGATATTCTTATTGTTGGGGACGTGCATATCCCCATTGAAGTAACCTAGTGTTATTCAAAATTTCTCCGGTTTCATGTGATTCGGAATGAGTTTGCTAACAAGACTTGATCAACCTTGTTAGTGGATTCCTTTTGATGAGCATGAGATAGATGAAGTTAGAAAGCACAACTCTTTGTACCCTCTTTTTACTTTCTTTTATTTAGTTTAAATAAAGAAAAAACAATATTTTCTGTCTGTTTTTTGAATTATTCTTGCAATAAAAAATACCCCAAAAATAAAAGTTCTCCAAATGCCCTAAAATTTTAATATGATCTTTTATGGAATATTTAAGAATTATTGGCACCGAGAACACACCAGGGGGCCTCACCATGTGCCCACGAGGGTGGAGGGCACGCCCTACCCCCTGGGCACGCCCCCCTGCCTCATGGATCCCACGTGGGACCCCTCCACTTATTCGTGCACCCACACACTTCGTCTTCCTCCAGAAAAAAAATCATCCACCAGCTCAAACCCGTGTTCTAGCTCATCTTGCTGCCATTTTCGATCTCCTTTCTCAAAGCTCCATTCACAAAACTGCTTTGGGGGATTGTTCTTCGGTATGTGACTCCTCCAATGGTCCAATTAGTTTTTGTTCTAGTGCTTTATTTATTGCAGATTTTTTCTGCTTAGATGACCCTGTTCTTGAGCTTGCATGTCAAATTTATGTGGTCAAAAGTAGTTTTAATGCATGATATGGCCTCTAGGCACTTGTAGGAGTAGTTGCTATCAATCTTGTTGAGTTTGGTTCACTTTTATTTTTGAGTTACTAAAAATTTCAGAAATTTTCCAGAGGAAGAAATATGTTTAGGAAAATGTACCAAGGTGGTTCCTGAAGGAAGCAAGGCCCAAGGCCCGCAATACGTGAGCCGGACCATGAACAACGAATAGAAGCTCAAGTGCGGCCTTTTGAATGGCCGTCAGAAGATTTTGTGGTCCAAGCAGGAATTAAGGAGGAATATGACGCGAATGTGCGTAACGCTGATCTTGAGGGCTTCGTGTCAGTTAAGTGCCCGCAATACCGCTACCTAACTGATTCATTTGTGAGAAGGTTTAAATTTACATCATCACGCAATTGTCACACTGTCCTATTTGATCTCTATGATAAATCTTATACCATGGACTTAGAAGATTTTAATACTGCTTGTAAACTATCGCAGTGGGGTAGTGTTAGTGAACCTCGCAAATCTGAATTTAAAGAATTTCTTGCTAGTATCACTGTGGGAGAATCCAGAGAAATAACACAAGCTACCATAGGGAGCATTCATTTTCCTGCCATACATTATTTTGCTCTCTTTGTGGGTAGATGCATTAATGGTAAAGATGAGGCTTGCCACATGTGCGTTCCAGATATTAGTGTCCTCAAGAGTGCGGTATTGGGTGATAGACAATACAACTTGGGGGCTATTGTTGCACGTAGGTTGCATCTTAATAGTTTAACTAGAGACTTGTTTGGTGGAATTTATGCAACTCGTGTAGCTAATTTTCTTGAGATACCCATACATGAGAATGATATTGAATTGCCTCATGCTTATCTAGATTATAATGCTATTGTTCGTCATCAGTTTGTTGAGAGGAACGATCAGTTCCTCCAATACCAACTAATCTTTGACAGACGGCGCACCGTCCATGTTGCTCTCCCTGCTCCTGCTTTCTTTGACTGTCAGACAAAAGGGAGATATGTTATAACCAGGGAGGAGGCGAACGAGTACGAGAGGAGGACGGAGGCAGCTCACCTCCAGGCTGCAGCTCTTCAGCCAGTACCTGCTGCATCTCAGTACGACCCCAGCTTCAACTTAGGATATCCACTAGGCCAGCCATGGGCATAGACCAACTTAGGCCAAAAGCCTAAGCTTGGGGGAGTACATATTTCTCACCGACATTACATTCATGTTCACAAACTCATGCCAGTTGTCGGTGCTCATACTTTTTCATTGTATCATCCATGCTAGTTTATTTTCTGTTTTAAGCTTTCTTCTTGTGTGTTTGAAAAACCTTAATAAAAACCAAAAAAAATTAGTAGTAGCTTTTAGCTAGTTTACTTTCCATGTTTGTAGTAGTAGTTAAAAAGAAAACCCAAAAAGATTTATCGTTCTTCTTTTGCTTGTTGGGAGCTTTCCCGTGTAAATAGTTTTGTTTCTTTTCTTTTCTTTGGGGGTCGAGAGGAGAAGACCTTGATGAAAATGTTGAGTGGCTCTCATATGAATTATTGTTGATCTAACAAGGAGCCCATATTACCTTGTCTTCTCCCTTGAATTGAATGCTTGCAGATTCCAGCTTAGTCCAATGCACGTGCACTATTATTATTATCCACACCGTTCGGTCGTGCAAGTGAAAGGCAATAATGACGATATATGATGAACTGGTTGAGATGAGAAAAGCTAGTATGAACTCTACCTCTTTTGTTTTTGTAAATATGATTAGTTCATCGTTTCTGATTCAGCCTATTATGAATGAAACATGTTTGCAATGACAATTAGAGATTATAGTTGCTCATGCCATGCTTAATTTGCTAGGAGTTTATAATGGTTTACCTTGCGTGTCAACATGCTATTAAAATGGTTGTGATGTGGTATGATAGGATGGTATCCTCCTTTGAACGATTCGAGTGGCTTGACTCTGCACATGTTCACGCATGTAGTTGAAACAAAATCAACATAGCCTCCATGATATTTATTTTCATGGTGAATTATATCCTACTCATGCTTGCATTCAGTGTTGATTAATTTTAATGCATGTTCATGACTGTTGTCGCTCTCTAGCTGGTCACTTCCCAGTCTCTTTCTAGCCTTCACTTGTACTAAGCGGGAATACTGCTTGTGCATCCAATTCCATAAACCCCGAAAGTTATTCCATATGAGTCCACCATACCTTCCTATATGCGGTATCTACCTGCCGTTCCAAGTAAATTTGTATGTGCCAAACTCTAAACCTTCAAATGAAATTTTGTTTTGTATGCTTGAATAGCTCATGTATCAACTAGGGCTGTCTGTATCTTACATGCTAGGTGGGTTATTCTTCAAGAGGAGTGGACTCCGCTCCTCACTCACAAGAAAATGGCTGGTCACTGGGATGCCTAGTCCCATGCTCAAATCAAATCAAAATAATTGCAAACAAAACTCCCCCAGGATTGTTGTTAGTTGGAGGCACCCTTTGTTTCGGGCAAGCCATGGATTGATGCTTGTTGGTGGTGGGGGAGTATAAACTTTACCATTCTGCTTGGGAACCGCCTATAATGTGTGTAGCATGGAAGATATCGAGATATCTCGGTTGTTATGTTGACAATGAAAGTATACCGCTCAAAATATTATTCATCTGTATTTCAAAATCAAGCTCTGGCACCTCTACGAATCCCTGCTTCCCTTTGTGAATGGCCTATCTATTTACTTTTATGTTGAGTCATCACCCTCTTATTAAAAAGCACCAGTTGGAGAGCACCGCTGTCATTTGCATGCATTACTATTAGTTTACATTGAGTATCACTGTGATTGGATCTCTTTTACCATGAATTACAATTTCCAGTCAGCCCTTGATCTTCAGGGGTGCTCTGCATTTATGTTTTGCGGTCTCAAAAAGGGCTAGCGAGATACCATCTTGTTATATCATATTATGATTGTTTTGAGAAAGTGTTGTCATCCAAGATTTATTATTATTGCTCGCTAGTTGATTATGCCATTGATATGAGTAAACATGAGACCTAAATGTTATTGTGAATATGGTTAGTTCATAATCTTTGCTGAAAACTTGAATGCTGGCTTTACATATTTACAACAACAAGAGCAAACAGAGTTTGTAAAAGTTTTTCTTTATCACATTCAGTTTATCAACTAAATTGCTTGAGGACAAGAAAAGGTTTAAGCTTGGGGGAGTTGATACGTCTCCATCGTATCTACTTTTCCAAACACTTTTGCCCTTGTTTTGGACTGTAACTTGCATCATTTGAGTGGAACTAACCCGGACTGACGCTGTTTTCAACAGAATTGCCATGGTGTTATTTTTGTGCAGAAATAAAAGTTCTCGGAATGACCTGAAAATCAACGGAGAATATTTTTGGAATATATAAAAAATACTAGCGAAAGAATCAAGGCCAGGGGGCCCACACCCTTTCCACGAGGGTGGAGGGCGCGCCTACCCCCTGGGCGCACCCCCTGCCTCGTGGGCCCCCTAGTGCTCCACCGACCTAGCTCCAACTCTATATATTCACATTCGGGGATAAAAAATCAGAGAGAAGGATTCATCGCGTTTTATGATACGGAGCCGCCGCGAAGCCCTAATCTCTCTTGGGAGGGCTGATCTGGAGTCCGTTTGGGGCTCCGGAGAGGGGAATCTGTCGCCATCGTCATCATCAACCTTCCTCCATCACCAATTTCATGATGCTCACCGCCGTGCGTGAGTAATTCCATCATAGGCTTGCTGGACTGTGATGGGTTGGATGAGATTTATCATGTAATCGAGTTAGTTTTGTTAGGGTTTGATCCGTAGTATCCATTATGTTCTGAGATTGATGTTGCTATGACTTTGCTATGCTTAATGCTTGTCACTAGGGCCCGAGTGCTATGATTTCAGATCCGAACCTATTATGTTTTCATGAATATATGTGAGTTCTTGATCCTATCTTGCAAGTCTATAGTCACCTACTATGTGTTATGATCCGGTAACCCCGAAGTGACAATAATCGGGACTACTCCCGGTGATGACCGTAGTTTGAGGAGTTCATGTATTCACTATGTGTTAATGCTTTGGTCCGGTACTCTATTAAAAGGCGGCCTTAATATCCCTTAGTTTCCAATAGGACCCCGCTACCACAGGAGGGTAGGACAAAAGATGTCATGCAAGTTCTTTTCCATAAGCACATATGACTATATTCGGAATACATGCCTACATACATTGATGAACTGGAGCTAGTTCTATGTCACCCTATGTTATAACTATTGCATGAGGAATTGCATCCAATATAATTATCCATCACTGATCCATTGCCTACGAGCTTTTCATATATTGATCTTCTCTTATTTACTTTTCTGTTGCTACTGTTACAATTACTATGAAACCAATACTATTACTTTTGCTACCGTTACCGCTACTATCATACTACTTTGCTACTGAATACTTTGTTGCAGATATTAAATTTCCATGTGTGGTTGAATTGACAACTCAACTGCTAATACTTGAGAATATTCTTTGGCTCCCCTTGTGTCGAATCAATAAATTTGGGTTGAATACTCTACCCTCGAAAACTATTGCGATCCCCTATACTTGTGGGTTATCAGGTATGTACATCCCACATGGTGAATCCTAGAAAAACATTTTCATAGGTATGTATATCACACATATTTCATTGTGTGGAAACGTTTGTGCAAGGTGGCCTAACGCAAATAGTTCACTGCCGGAAGCCGTGTGTGATTGTTAGTTGATGGAACACGCCTACTTTCTAGAAACCGTGCGGGTTGTTGGAGTTCATCGCCCACAGTGTTGTCTGAGTAACCGTTTGCAATAGAAAACCCCAATAAGCAGGGTAATTAGCCTATTATTGATAATCCATGTACTAATCAAATTGATATTTCTTATAAAACACGCCAGATATTTCATATCCGTATAAAAGCAACCAGGATTTCATAACCGAATTACATCAGATAGCTTCGGCGCTCAGTTACGTTATTACAGAACAACACTAAGTTTCACATGCAGCATCAAAAACCTTTGGAAAGTAGCATCATACACGGTAAATAGACAGATGAATCTCATCTGGGAAACTGCAGAAGCGGAAGGCAAATATTGAGCCTTTCAGTGATGTTGAATGTCCTTGCAACTTTAGGCCCGTGGCTATGGATAATTGCCCGCCCAACATTCCTCCTCTTCAGCAAGACTTCAATATTGTACCGTGGGTGTTGAATGAATACCTTCCTTGCCTCTTGACAATGTAGGTGGTTTGAGAGGTAATTGTTGGGGAACGCAGTAATTTCAAAAAAATTCCTACGCACACGCAAGATCATGGTGATGCATAGCAACAAGAGGGGAGAGTATTGTCTACGTACCCTCGTAGACCGTAAGCGGAAGCATTATGACAACGCGGTTGATGTAGTCGTACGTCTTCACGATCGACCGATCCTAGTATCGAAAGTACGGCACCTCCGTGATCTACACACGTTTAACTCGGTGACGTCCCACGAACTCACGATCCAGCAGAGTGTCGAGGGAGAGTTTCGTCAGCACGACGGCGTGATGACGGTGATGCTGATGCTATCGGAACAGGGCTTCGCCTAAGCACCGCTACGATATAACCAAGGTGGATTATGGTGGAGGGGGCACTGCACATGGTTAAGAGATCAATGATCAACTTGTGTGTCTATGGGGTGCCTCCTGGCCACGTATATAAAGGATGGAGGGAGGAGGAGTCCAACCCTCATAGGGCGCTCCCAAACTGTGGAGTCCTACTAGGACTCCCTAGTCCTAGTAGGATTCCACCTCTTACATGGAATAGGAAAAAGGGAAGGGAGAAGAAGAAGGAAGGAAGGGGGAACCCCCTTTCCCTAGTCCAATTCGGGCCAGTCCAATGGGAAGGGGCGCGGCCACCCTTGAGGCCTTTCTCTCCTTCCCGTATGGCCCATTAAGGCCCAATACGAATTCCCGTAACTCTCCGTTACTCAAAATACCCGAATCACTCGTAACATTTCCGTTGTCCGAATATGGCTTTCCAATATATCGATCTTTACGTCTCAACCATTTCGATACTCATCGTCATGTCCCCGATCTCATCCGGGACTCCAAACAAACTTCGGTCATCAAATCACACAAGTCATAATATAAATCGTCACAGAACGTTACGCATGTGGACCCTATGGGTTCGGGAACTATGTAGACATGGCCGAGACACATCTCTGGTCAATAACCAATAACGAAACCTGGATGCTCATATTGGCTCCTACATATTCTACGAAGATCTTTATCGGTCAAACCGCATAACAACATACGTTGTTCCCTTTGTCATCGGTATGTTACTTTCCCGAGATTAGATCGTCAGTATCTCAATACCTAGTTCAATCGCGTTACTGACAAGTCTCTTTACTCGTTCCGTAATGCAACATCCTATAACTAACTCATTAATCACATTGCTTGCAAGGCTTATAGTGATGTGCATTACCGAGAGGGCCCAGAGATACCTCTCCGACAATTGGGGTGACAAATCCTAATCTCGATCTATGCCAACTCAACAAACACCATTGGAGGCACCTGTAGAGCACCTTTATAATCACCCAGTTACGTTATGACGTTTTTTAGCACACAAAGTGTTCCTCCGACATTCGGGAGTTGCATGATCTCATAGTCATAGGAACATATATAAGTTATGGAGAAAGCAATAGCAACAAACTAAACGATCATCGTGCTAAGCTAACGGTTGGGTCAAGTAAATCACATATTCTCTAATGATGTGATCTCGTTAATCAAATGAAAACTCATGTCTATGGTTAGGAAACATAACCATCATTGATTCAACGAGCTAGTCAAGTAGAGGCATACTAGTGACATTCTGTTTGTCTATGTATTGACACATGTACTAAGTTTTCGGTTAAAACAATTCTAGCATGAATAATAAAATTTATCATGATATAAGGAAATACAAATAACAACTTTATTATTGCCTCTAGGGCATATTTCCTTCAGTCTCCCACTTGCACTAGAGTCAATAATCTAGTTCACATCGTCATGTGATTTAACACCAATAGTTCACATCTTTATGTGATTAGTTCACATCTCCATGTGACTAACACCCAAAGGGTTTACTAGAGTCAATAATCTAGTTCAAATCGCTATGTGATTAACACCCAAAGAGTGATCATGTTTTGCTTGTGAGAGAAATTTAGTCAACGGGTCTGCCACATTCAGAGCCGTATATATTTTGCAATTTTTCTATGTCTACAATGCTTTGCACAGAGCTACTCTAGCTAATTGCTCCCACTTTCGATATGTATCTAGATCGAGACTTAGAGTCATTCAGATCGGTGTCAAAGCTTGCATCAACGTAACTCTTTACGACAAACTCTTTGTCACCTCCATGACCGAGAAACATTTCCTTATTCCACTAAGGATATTTTTATCACTGTCTAGTGATCTACTCTTGGATCACTATTGTACCCTCTTGCCAAACTTATGGTGAGGTACAAAATAGGTCTGGTACATAGCATAGCATACTTTATAGAACCTATGACCGAGGCATAGGGAATGACTTTTCATTCTCTTTCTATTTTCTGCCGTGGTCGGGTTTTGAGTCTTTACTCAACTTCACACCTTGCAACACAGGCAAGAACTCCTTCTTTGACTTTTCCATGTCGAACTACTTCAAAATCTTGTCAAGGTATGTACTCATTGAAAATATATCAAGCGTCTTGATCTATCTCTATAGATCTTGATGCTCAATATGTAAGTAGCTTCATCAAGGTCTTTCTTGTCAAACTCTTTTCAAACACTCCTTTATGCTTTCCAAAAAATTCTACATTATTTCCGATCAACAATATGTCATTCACATATACTTATCAGAAATGTTGTAGTGCTCCCACTCACTTTCTTGTAAATACAGGCTTCACCGCAAGTCTGTATAAAACCATATGCTTTGATCACTTTATCAAAGTATATATTCCAACTCCGAGATGCTTGCACCAGTCCATAAATGGATCGCTGGAGCTTGCACACTTTGTTAGCACCTTTAGGATTGACAAAACCTTCTTGTTGCATCATATACAACTCTTCTTTAATAAATCCATTAAGGAATGCAGTTTTGACATCCATTTGCCAGATTTCATAAAATGTGGCAATTTCTAACATGATTCGGACAGACTTAAACATCGCTACGAGTGAGAAAATCTCATCGTAGTCAAAATCTTGAACTTGTCGAAAACCTTTTGCAACAATTCAAGCTTTGTAGATAGTAACAATACTATCAGTGTCACTCTGGTGCGGAACGTATTTTGGTTGACCTACGAGGTTTGGTAGTAACTTGATCCGAAGTTTCATGATCATCATCATTAACTTCCTCAGTAATTGGTGTAGGAATCACTAGAACTGATTTCTGTGATGAACTACTTTCCAATTTAGGAGAAGGTATAATTACCTCATCAAGTTTTGCATTCCTCCCAATCACTTCTTTCGAGAGAAACTTCTTCTCTAGAAAGGATCCATTCTTAGCAACGAATATCTTGCCTTCGGATTTGTGATAGAAGGTGTACCCAACAGTTTCCTTTGGGTATCCTATGAAGACGCATTTCTCCGATTTGGGTTCGAGCTTATCAGGTTGAAACTTTTCACATAGGCATCATAGCCCCAAACTTTAAGAAACAACAACTTAGGTTTCTTGCTAAACCACAGTTCATATGGTGTCATCTCAACGGATTTAGATGGTGCCCTATTTAACGTGAATGCAGCTGTCTCCAATGCATAACCCCAAAACGATAGTGATAAATCGGTAAGAGACATCATAGATTGCACCATATCTAATAAAGTACGGTTATGACGTTCGGACACACCATTATGCTGTGGTGTTCCAGGTGGCATGAGTTGCGAAACTATTCCGCATTGTTTCAAATGAAGACCAAACTCGTAACTCAAATATTCCCCTCCACGATCAGATCGCAGAAACTTTATTTTCTTGTTACGATGATTTTCCACTTCACTCTGAAATTCTTTGAACTTCTCAAATGTTTCAGACTTATGTTTCATCAAGTAGATATACCCATATCTGCTCAAATCATCTGTGAAGATCAGAAAATAACGATACTCGCCGTGAGCCTCAACACTCATTGGATTGCATACATCAGTATGTATTATTCCCAATAAGTCAGTTGCTTGCTCCATTGTTCCGGAGAATGGAGCTTTATTCATCTTGCCAATGAGGCATGGTTCACAAGCATCATATGCTTCATAATCAAGTGATTCCAAAAGCCCATCAGCATGGAGTTTCTTCATGCGCTTCACACCAATATGACCTAAAAAGCAGTGCCACATATAAGTTGCACTATCATTATTAACTTTGCATCTTTTGGCTTCAATATTATGAATATGTGTATTACTATGATCGAGATTCAATAAACCATTCACCTTGGGTGTATGACCACAAAAGGTTTTATTCATGTAAACATCATAACAATTATTCTTTGACTTAAATGAATAACCGTATTGCAATAAACAGGATCCAATCATATTATGCTCAACGCAAACACCAAATAACATATATTTTAGGTTCAACACTAATCCCGAAGGTAATGTGAGTGTGTGATGGTGATCTTACCTACCTTGGAATCATTTCCAACACACATCATCACCTCGTCCTCAACTAGTCTTTGTTTATTTTGCAACTCCCGTTTCGAGTTACTACTCTTAGCAACTGAACTAGTATCAAATACCGAGGGGTTTTCTATAAACACTAGTAAAGTACACATCAATAACATGTATATCAAATATACCTTTGTTCCCTTTGTCGTCCTTCTTATCCGCCAAGTATCTAGGGCAGTTCCACTTCCAGTGACCATTTCCTTTGTAGTAGAAGCACTCAGTTTCAGGCTTGGGTCTAGCTTTGGGCTTCTTCATGGGAGTGGCAACTTGCTTGCCATTCTTCTTGAAGTTCCCCTTTCTTTCTCTTGCCCTTTTACTTGAAACTAGTGGTCTTGTCAACCATCAACACTTGATGCTTTTTCTTGATTTCTACCTTCACTGATTTCAGCATCGCGAAGAGCTTTGGGAATCGTTTCCATTATCCCTTGCATATTATAGTTCATCATGAAGTTCTAGTAACTTGGTGATAGTGACTAGAACTCTGTCAATCACTATATTATTGGGAAGATTAACTTGCACTTGATTCAAGTGATTGTAGTACTCAGACATTCTGAGCACATGCTCACTCGTTGAGCTATTCTCCTCCATCTTGTAGGCAAAGTACTGTCAGAGGTCTCATACCTCTTGACACGGGCATGAGTATGAGATACCAATTTCAACTCTTGGAACATCTTATATGCTCCGTGGCGTTCAAAACATTTTTGAAGTCCCGGTTCTAAGCCGTAAAGCATGGTGCACTAAACTATCAAGTAGTCATCATACCGAGCTTGTCAAACGTTCATAACGTCTGCATCTGCTCCTGCAATAGGTCTGTCACCTAGCAGTGCATCAAGGATATAATTCTTCTGTCCAGCAATGAGGATAATCCTCAGATCATGGACCCAGTCCGCATCATTGCTACTATCATCTTTCAACATAATTTTCTCTAGGAACATATCAAAAAATGGGGAGCTACATTGCGAGCTATTGATCTACAACATAGTTATGCAAATACTATCAGGACTAAGTTCATGATAAATTAAAGTTCAATTAATCATATTACTTAAGAACTCCCACTTATATAGACATCCCTCTAGTCATCTAAATGATCACGCGATCCAAATCAACCAAACCTTGGCCGATCATCACGTGAGATGGAGTAGTTTTCAATGGTGAACATCACTATGTTGATCATATCTAGTATATGATTCACGCTCGACCTTTCGGTATCCAGTGTTTCGAGGCCATATCTGCATATGCTAGGCTCATCAAGTTTAACCCGAGTATTCCGCGTGTGCAAAACTGGCTTGCACCCGTTGTATGTGAACGTAGAGCTTATCACACCCGATCATCACGTGGTGTCTCGGCACGACGAACTGTCTCAACGATGCATATTCAGGGAGAACACTTATACCTTGAAATTTAGTGAGAGATCATCTTATAATGCTACCGCCGAACTAAGCAAAATAAGATGCATAAAGGTTAAACATCAGATGCAATCAATATAAGTGATATGATATGGCCATCATCATCTTGTGCCTTTGATATCCATCTCCAAAGCACCATCATGATCACCATCGTCACCGGCTTGACACCTTGATCTCCATCGACGCGTCATTGCCGTCTCACCAACTATTGCTTCTACAACTATCGCTACCGCTTAGTGATGAAGTAAATCAATTACATGGCGATTGCATTTCATACAATAAAGCGACAATCATATGGCTCCTGCTAGTTGTCGATAACTGTGTTACAAAACATGATCATCTCATACAATAAAATTTAGCATCATGTCTTGACTGTATCACATCACAACATGCCCTGCAAAAACAAGTTAGACGTCCTCTACTTTGTTGTTGCAAGTTTTACGTGGCTGCTATGGGCTGAGCAAGAACTGTTCTTACCTATGCATCAAAAACCACAACGCGGTATAGTGATTGCTTTTTGATCTTCAGAAAGAACCCTGTTCATTGAATCCAATTCAACTAAAGTTAGAGAAACTGACACCCACCAGCCACTTGTGTGCGAAACACGTCGGTAGAACCAGTCTCGCATAAGCGTACGCGTAATGTCGGTCTGGGTCGCTTCATCCTACAATACCGCCCAATCAAGAATCAACTAGTGACGGCAAGCAATATGTATATACTCATGCCAACAACTTATTTGTGTTCTACTCGTGCATATAACATCTATGCATAAACCTGGCTCGGATGCCACTATTGGGGAACACAGTAATTTCAAAAAAATTCCTACGCACATGCAAGATCATGTTGATGCATAGCAACAAGAGGGGAGAGTATTGTCTACATACCCTCGTTGACCGTAAGCGGAAGCGTTATGAAAACACAGTTTATGTAGTTGTACGTCTTCACGATCCTAGTACCGAAAGTACGGCACCTCCGTGATCTGCACACGTTCAGCTCAGTGACGTCCCACGAACTCACGATCCAGCAGAGTGTTGAGGGAGAGTTTCGTCGGCACGACGGCGTGATAATAGTGATGATGATGTTACCGGAACAGGGCTTCGCCTAAGCGCTGCTACGAAATGACCGAGCTGGATTATGGTGGAGGGGGGCACCGCACATAGCTAAAAGATCAATGATCAACTTGTGTGTCTATGGGGTGCCCCCTAGCCACGTATATAAAGGATGGAAGGAGGAGGAGGCCGGCCCTCATAGGGCGCGCCCAAAGTATGGAGTCCTACTAGGACTCCCTAGTCCTAGTAGGATCCCACCTCCTAGATGGAATAGGAAAAAGGGAAGGGAGAAGAAGAAGGAAGGAAGGGGGCGCCCCCTTTCCCTAGTCCAATTCGAACCAATCCATGGGGAAGGGGTGCGGCCACCCTTGAGGCCTTTCTCTCATTTCCCATATGACCCATTAAGGCCCAATATGAATTCCCGTAACTCTCCGGTACTACGAAAAATACCCGAATCACTCGGAACCTTCCGTTGTCCGAATATAGCCTTCCAATATATCGATATTTATGTCTCGACCATTTAGAGACTCTTCGTCATGTCCCCGATCTCATCCGGGACTCCGAACAAACTTCGGTCATCAAATCACAGAAGTCATAATACAAATCGTCACAGAACGTTACGCATGTGGACCCTACGGGTTTGAGAACTATGTAGACATGACCGAGACACATCTCCGGTCAATAACCAATAGTGGAACCTGGATGCTCATATTGGCTCCTACATATTCTATGAAGATCTTTATCGGTTAAACCGCATAACGACATACATTGTTCCCTTTGTCACCGGTATGTTACTTGCCCGAGATTCGATCGTCGGTATCTCAATACCTAGTTCAATCTCGTTACCGGCAAGTCTCTTTACTCATTTCGTAATGCAACATCCTATAACTAACTCATTAGTCACATTGCTTGCAAGTCTTATAGTGATGTGCATTACTGAGAGGGCCCAGAGATACCTCTCCAACAATCGGAGTGACAAATCCTAATCTCGATCTATGCCAACTCAACAAACACCATCGGAGGCACCTGTAGAACACCTTTATAATCACCCAGTTACATTGTGACGTTTGGTAGCACACAAAATGTTCCTCCGGCATTCGGGAGTTGCATGATCTCATAGTCATAGGAACATGTATAAGTTATGGAGAAAGCAATAGCAACAAACTAAACGATCATCGTGCTAAGCAAACGGTTGGGTCAAGTCAGTCACATCATTCTCTAATGATGTGATCTCGTTAATCAAATGACAACTCATGCCTATGGTTAGGAAACATAACCATCATTGATTCAATGAGCTAGTCAAGTAGAGTCATACTAGTGACATTTTGTTTGTCTATGTATTCACACATGTACTAAGTTTCTGGTTAATACAATTCTAGCATGAATAATAAACATTTATCATGATATAAGGAAATATAAATAACAACTTTATTATTGCCTCTAGGGCATATTTCCTTCAGTAATCATCGGTGAACTATTTTGAGAAGTACTGAAAACAAAGCTATGCATTAATCGCTGTTGTAAATTTTGAAAGGGTGCAAGGGGTAAAAACAAGTTAAAAGAGTTGGTACCATTATATAGTTGACTGATGTCTTCTTCATTGTGCAAACAAAGATCTTGCTTTTATTTGTCGCAAGTTTCTTCATCCTAACAATCTTTCTGAGTTTCTTGACTTGACTGATATTCATGGACATCTCATTTCCCCATATGCAAAATGGGTCGAACAGTGGGTCTAAGAATCTCATAGCAGGACCTTCATGTGCAAGACCAAATTGTAAGAAACCTAAATATTAGAATGATTCCTGCAACTGCACAATAATGTGCTATTAGCCAAAGGACCCGGCTTGAACAAACCTCGATGGTAAACCACATTGTCTCCCATTGTTTCTTGGCAACACACATAAGGAAGATCTTGATCAAGTTAACTGAGGGTTTCCATACTATCAGTAGAATATGTATTGAGTACATCCAAATTCGATTGGTGTCACATGCATAACAATACAAAATTGTACCCACAGCAAATGAAAATCAAATTGCAGAACTGAACCAAACAGTTAAATGGACGGCAGACCAAATGAACCAAAATAGTTAACTGAGCACGACATTACAGAATACAAACATGTACTAGAAGATAAGACAATTAACAAAACAAAGAATGCTTGAGAACAGTACTATGAAATGTAGCAATTGTTGGACCAAAGTGTTAACTGAACATTACATTTCAGAGGACCAAACTGTTTACTGAACATCAGATTGCATATTAACATTACAGAGGAGAAATCACTAGAAGGCACTGGCGGTGGCCTCGAGAAAACATCACGAACTGTATTTTAAAGTAGACAACCTCGTGGCGGTGTCGACAATGGTCTTGAAGACGAGGTGCTCCTCCAAGATCTGGCGGTTGACACACATGGCAGCCATAGCGACCTCGTTCGCACGTGCGGCCGCATGCTACTCAGCTCCATGTTATACTACGTGTAAAATGGATGTGGGCGGTGCTTAATTGGAGGAGGGGGCAGTGATTTAGGTGGAAGGTGTCGCTCCATCAGTCGTGGCATGTGGGACGGGAAAATATGAGGATGGTGTGGGTGGGGTGTGGATTACCTGATCATATCAACGAGGCCGCGCAGCAAGAAGAAGGGTCAGTGGCGAGGAGGCCGCGCAGCAATAAGGAAGGTCGGCAGTGAGGAGGCCGCGCAGCAAGAAGAAGGGTTGTCGGCGAGGAGGCGGTACTGCAAGAAGAAGGGTCGCCGACGAGGAGGCGGCGCTACAAGAAGAAGGGTAGCCGGCGAGGAGGCGGCGCTGCAAGAAGAATGGTCGCCGGCGAGGTGGCTGAGTAGCCAATAAGCAGCCGTGAAGGTTTGAACTTGGAAAGCAAGGAGGAATAGTGGAAATGTGGCTTTTGGTAGGAGGGAGGGGCGGGGAGATAGATATTTCCGCGGTGGCAAAAAAATTTCGCTCGGTGCCACGAGAAACTGGCACGCAAGTGTGGTTCAAGCGGGGGCGATGGACTATAGACGACGAAGCTTCCTGCGTAAGCCAGACAAGACATTGCCCCAAGATATTTTATATCGCATCCCACACGATTCTTTCTAGTAAACTATTTGTGGCGTACCTGATTTTTATCATTATGTTTTGAAAGATAAAATGGTGTTACAGAGGGAAAGGATGGTGTTTGAATTGCTAGAACATTTACGTAGAGTGAACATGCAACTAGTACATGAGTGTCATGTTTAAATTTGGAATTATTCCGGGTTTGTTTGGCATTTTTATGCATTAATTGAGTTTTTGGGCATTTAATGTGCATAATTGAAATTTGAACAACAAGCACATGCTCTAATGCACCAAAGTTTGCTGAAAAATCACATGTGTGTCTTTGGGTGATTTTATAGGTCCCATGCAAGAAATGGGAATAAAATTCAAACATCTAGGCGTCGTGGCTCGGCCGGAATTATTGAGAAACCTGGTTTTTTAATTCTTGTAAATCCAAAACACGGCTGAAAATCATGAAACTTGCCATGGTGTCATGACATGGCACCAACATGCTGCGGTAAATTTTTTGGCCTAATTGGGACAAGCTTTGGTGTAAGGTTCTTGCAAACCGGAGCTTCCCTAAAGAAGACTCCTGGTTCCGAGAGGGAACGTGTCACCTCCGTGTGTGAAACGACATACGTACACTGCCTTCTCACACCTTAATTTTTGTACACTGGCAGATTAGACCAAATAGAAGTATTGTGCTAAATTTTGGAATTATTCTGTGTTAGTTAGGCCATTTTATACATTAATTGAGTTTCTACACATTTAATGGGCACAATTAAAATTTGAACTACAAGCACATGCTCCAGTGCACCAAAGTTGTCTGAAGAATCACATGTGTGTCCTAGGGTGAATTTCTAGGTCTCATGCAAGATATGGGAGTGAAATTCAAACATCTGGACGTCGTGGCTCGGCCGGAAAGATTGAGAAACTTTGTTTTTTAATTCCTGTGAATCCAAAACACGCCTGAAAATCATGAAACTTGGCATGGTGTCATGACATGGCACCAACATGCTACGGTAATTTCTTTGGCCGTATTGGGGCAAGCTTTGGTGTAAGCTTCTTGCAAACCGAAGCTTACCTCAAGAAGGCTCGTGGTTTCGAGAGGGAACGTGTCACCTCCGTGTGCGTAACAACATACGTACATTGCCTTCTCCCGCCTTAATTTTTTTACATAGCCAGATTAGACCAAATAGAAGTACCGTGCTAAATTTTGGAATTATTCCGGGTTCGTTTTGCCTTTTTATACATTAATTGAGTTTATGGGCATTTAATGTGCATAATTTAAATTTGAACTAAAAGCACAGGCTCCAGTGCACCAAAGTTGTTTGAAAAATCACATGTGTGTCCTTGGGTGAATTTCTAGGTCCCATGCAAGAGATGGGAGTGAAATTCAAACATCTGCGGATGGTGGCTCAGCCAGAAAGATTGATAAACTTGGTTTTTTAATTCCTGTAATTCCAAAACTCGCCTGAAAATCATGAAACTTGGCATGGTTTCATGACATGGCACGAACATGCTGCAGTAATTTCGTCGGCCAAATTGGGACAAGATTTGGTGTAAGCTTCTTGCAAACCGGAGCTTCCCTCAAGAAGGCTCATGGTTCCGAGAGGGAAGGTGTCACCTCCGTGTGTGAAACGACATACGTACACTGCCATCTCCCGCCTTAATTTTTTTACACAGCCATATTAGACCAAATAGAAGTACCATGCTAAATTTTGGAATCATTCTGGATTCATTCGGCCTTTTTATACATTCATTGAGTTTATGCACATTTAATGTGCGTAATTCAAATTTGAACTACAAGCACGTGCTCCAATGCACCAAAGTTGTTTGAAAAATCACATGTGTGTCCTTGGGTGAATTTCTAGGTGCCATGCAAGAGATGGGAGTGAAATTCAAACATCTGGGCATCGTGGCTCGACCGGAAATATTGAGAAACTTGGATTTTTAATTCCCGCAATTCCAAAACATGCCTGAAAATCATGTAACTTGGCATGGTGTCATGACATGGCACCAACATGCTACGGTAATTTCTTCGGCTGAATTGGGACAAGCTTTGGTGTAAGCTTCTTGCAAACCGGAGCTTGCCTCAAGAAGGCTCGTGGTTCCCGGAGGAAACATGTCACCTCTGTGTGCGAAATGACATACGTACACTGCCTTCTCCCGCCTTAATTTTTTTACACATTTAGATTAGATAAAATAGAAGTATCATGCTAAATTTTGGAATTATTACGGGTTTGTTTGGCCTTTTTTTATACATTAATTGAGTTTTGAGTTTATGCACATTTAATGTGCATAATTCAAAATTTTAACTACAAGCACAGGCTCCAGTGCACCAAAGTTGTTTGTAAAATCACATGTGTGTCCTTGGGTGAATTTCTAGGTCCCATGCAAGAGATGTGAGTGAAATTCAAAGATCTGGGCGTCGTGGCTCGACCGGAAAGATTGAGAAACTTGGTTTTTTAATTCCTGTAATTCCAAAACACGCCTGAAAATCATGAAACTTGGCATGGTCTCTTGACATGGCACAAACAAGCTGCGGTAATTTTTTTGGCCAAATTGTGACAAGCTTTGGTGTAAGCTTCTTGCAAACCGCAGCTTCCCTCATGACGGCTCGTGGTTCCGAGAGGGAACATGTCACCTCCGTGTGCGAAACGACATACATGCACTGCTTTCTCCCGCCTTAATTTTTTTACACAGCCAGATTAGACCAAATAGAAGTATCGTGCTAAATTTTGGAATTATTCTGGGCTCGTTTGACCTTTTTTATACATTAATTGAGTTTCTGGGCATTAAATGTGCATAATTCAAATTTGAACTACAAGCACAGGCTCCAGTGCACCAAAGTTGTTTGAAAAATCACATGTGTGTCCTTGGGTGAATTTCTAGGTCCCATGCAAGAGATGTGTGTGAAATTCAAACATCTGGGCATCATGGCTCGGCCGAAAAGATTGAGAAACTTGGTTTTTTAATTCCTATAATTCCAAAAAACGCTTGAAAATCATGAAACTTGGCATGGTCTCATGACATGGCACCAACATGCTGTGGTAATTTTTCTGTCCGATTTGTGAAGGCGCACACATTAACAATCAACAAAGTCATTTTGGAACAAGTGATGTCACGTTACAAACCGGAAACACAAGTATTGTGGAAACCGTGAGCGTTCGACTTACCAATTACATGCGGCCACGCGTCCCCTTTTTTTATTGGCTTGGAGGTGCCGTGCGGGGTAGCTATTTTAGGATGGGAGGCGTGTGATCAGACCCCTGCGCGTGCTCATCGGGAGGAGAGCCCTTTGACCGCTACCCTCCATGCACCTCCCTCCCAACGTCACCATTAATGGCATCCGAGCACCTGTTCTACGGCGTGGCTATATGTCTCACTGGACTGAGATTTAAGAGAGAAAAATGAAAATCTGAAAAGAAAGTTCTGCGCAGATCTTGATGTAAGATCCGTCAGACCTATATAGCATCGACTACGACTTATAGCAAGCCACATGCGGCAACGCCCGAAATACACAAGGGAAAAAGAAGAAGGAAGACAACGATCTGGTTCGCTGATCTCTACTTTCTTGATGCGTTGCTATAGGCTGCGGGAACTAGTCTCTGCGGCAAGCGGCGAGGAGCTCTTTCTTCACTACAAAAAAATACACTTCCGTGATGATACGTGTTTGTCACAGTAGGTCGCGTTTTTTGTCATGCATGTACATCGTTGACAAATTTATGACAGAATCAAGATAGTCATACCTGTGCTGTTGTAGAAGTGTTCCATGACATTACCAAAATTATCATCACGGAAGTGTCCACTTCCATGATGATAAATCGCGCGTCACAGAAGTTCTTTCGTCAAGGGTGACCGACACGTGGCATCCACCGTAACGGAACGCCGTTAAGCTATCGGGTCGGGTTTTGGATCTGATAACCCGTTAACAGCCCCGACCAATGGGGATTTTCCACGTGTAAAATCATTATTGACCAGAGGAAACACGTGTCGGCTCATCGTTGGGATAGATGTCATCCACTCGCTGGACAGAAGGCGCCTATGATACGTCGACACGTGGCACGGCCCAACAGTGGCCCATTCCTGTGAAAAGGCCGGCCCATTTGACTTGGTCAAAAGCTGGCTAGCGGGCCATGGAAACCTGCTAACGACATGTTCGCATATAGCCCATTTACAGCCCGCTAACCCAAGGCCCGTTACGCCCTATCCGAATTGGGCCCAGTAGCGTCATCTAGGCCATCCAATATGATTCCAGCCTATTTTCACTTCTGGCCCATGTATAGCCCATGACGTCTTTTGGCCCATATGAGGCCCTTTGTAACTCTTGGCCCATTAGCAGCCCATGCTGAAACTGGCCCGTAATGAACAGTGTATTACTTTACACCCATTAACGGCCCGTGGTGAAACTGACCTGTAATGAACAGTGTATCACTTTATACCCATTAATGGCCCGTTATTCCGTTGGGCCGTTTCCAGCCCAAGTTAACTTTCGGCCTTCTAAGGGCCCATTTATTCTTGGGCTCATTTGCAGCATTCGGTTACTTACGGCCCGTTACTGTCATTTTCTGTTTGTGGGCCAAATTCATCCCATCATTACAGTCGGCCCGTTTGTGGACCGTTAGTCTGTTGGGCCATTTTCATAGCATCACCAAATACGGCCTATTAACGGCCTGTTATGGTCATCCCATAAAACGTACGATTTCCATTAAAGGCCCGTCTACAGCCCATTAAAGGCCCGTACAAGACCCATAAATGAGTCGGCGGCCCATGGATCCTACGAGACGTAGAAGGCCCATGGATCCTACGAGACATAGAAGGCCCATGGATCCTATGAGACATACAAGGCCCATGAATCCTACGAGATGTAGAAGGCCCATGGATCCTACGAGATGTAGAAGGCCCATGGATCCTACGAGACGTAGAAGGCCCATGGATCCGACGGCCCGTGAAGGGCCATGGTCGGGCGAGTTGGCCCCCGTTTGAATGATATAGAATATTCAAAGAATTATCCTACTCAATACTATTACCTCTAAAAAGCATACACTATACAACAAAGAGATCAAGGCATAGAAAGGTAGAATAATCCTACACTATACAATAAAGAAATTACAGCCGATTATACCCACTAGGCATTATGGTTCGGCACAGGTGATAATAAAGCATACACAAACAGCAAATTACATACACTGGGCAAATACAGCTCACACATCATGGACACACATCAACTTAACTCCATTTGAACTATAATCTCTTCAGAAAATAGGATTGGCCGGATTCAGATAGCACAAATTTTAGTCTGCAAAATCTCCAATTCCTTCATGGTTACCTTAGTGTCTTGTTTCATTTTTTTGACTCCTGCATCTAATACCTGCATGTCCAGTCTCAACTTGTTGATTATACGTTGACAATCATGTACACGTTGTCTTGCCACCTCTAGTTTATGCTCGAGAACATCAGCACATTCCAATTCCAATCCATAATCATTCAGTAACGGCCATGCCGCACTGCTCGTAGATCATTGTGTTGATGTCACTTCATCCTGAAATGTTTTTGTAAGTACACATGACTAGGGAAATAATATAGTTACAATAGTGAAGCGAACAAGACACTATTTTGTACTACATGGCAAAACAGGACTAACAATAATGTTACACGTCACTTTCAAAAAAAATGTTACACATCATGAAGAATAAGCAGGTGATATTTTAGAAATTATAAAAAAGATAGTCTATGCAGCCCGCATACAGAAATCCCTCTTAGCTCACCAGAGGAGCTTGATGTTGGGGCCCAATCAAAAACACAGACAAGTTACAAATTTAGACAGCACATTGCGTATAAGTAAGCAAGCAGTTGGCCATTATGTGCCTCAATTAAACTCTTAGGGGGCATAATGAACAACAGAGGGTTTCATTCAGACATACTGCAGCAGGCAAAACTATGCAATCATTAGCGTAGTGTAAACTAGATTGTGAGCCTCATGCAATAATAGTTGGTTAATAGACTTCAAAGCTTCAGGCACACTTCGGCAGAGTAATTAAATGGTAAGGCCTTTAATTATGTCAACTAATAGTGATACAAGTACCGAACATCAGGCATGATTATTTGGGCATCTCATTAACCGAGGACAAACAAAGCAATTGAAAAGAGAAAATTAACTATGCCTGAAACAAACAAGGAATTGAACTGTTGAGTTGCATACAGTGACTTACCTTAGCAGGTTGAAGAGGCTCAGCACATCTCCTACTTCTCTTGCAAGGCTCCTTCCTAACATCTTGTACATGGAAATCCTCAATCTTATCTTCATTTCACCCCCTCTGCAAGGTGACACAAACTAGTTACTCGTCTCCTTGGAAGACAAATATGCATACTTTCCAGTTTGTGAACACAAAAGGATGAGATTATAACAAAACAACACCATATAATGAAACATGCCGCATCTCTTGCACTTGAACACAATGAAATGAGCATTTACTATGTCTGCACTATGTAAAAACTAGGCATACCTTCGAACTGGATCTCCAGGTACTCTTGGAGAGCCTATTGTAGTGTACAGCCAAACCCTTATGTCACCTATGAGTTAGACAAGGCCCCACTACAACAACCCTTAGTGTTTAAATTGTTGACAAGCTCTGTTAGAGTGTTAGGTCAAGAACATCAAGTAATCAAAGTAAACAGTCCTAGTATGGCTGGCTGATGCAAACAAGTAATTGAACAGATGTGTGAGAAAATCTTACATATCAAGAAAAGAAGCAAAGAAGGAGGCTTAAAGACCATCACTTGACTGACCAGACTTAAGGGGCATTTAAACATCATGTGCAACATATGAACTAACATAAACATTGCATATTCCGGATTCTACAATGGAATGCACATGTATTAGGTTATGCCATGCATGATGATGCCTAAATGTACAGATAGCAGGCAGGAGTGATTCATCATTGCACGCACAATTGAATTGCAGGTTAAGGGCCAGTTTGATTCCGCCTTTTCATGGCATATTGTTAAAATAAGCCATAAAAGATGTAAAGAAGTCATTTTTGAGTTATGGTCTTGGGCTTAACTAATTTTGCTTTGGAGGGTGGTGTTTCGGGTAGAACCTCACTAAAAATTGAAGGGAAGGGGAATAGTGAAATGACTCTATTGCCTTCCTATATTACACTCAAAATGCAACTGCTGATGCCCATGTCACACCTGACCCTCAAGTAAAAAAACATGCAAGCATTCATTGCCCTGCCCGCTTGCATCTCCTCCCCCCTTGCCCTCTACCTCGATCCCCTGCCTGCAGCACTAGGGTTCCTCCAGCGAGTCGTCGCTACTGGTCCATCTGGCCTGGTCCTCGACGATGCTATGTCTAGCTAGGCTACATGGCCGGCGGTTAGTGGAAAATCTCCCTGGCTGCTCCTCCCTCTGGCGCCGCCCCTCATTCTCATGGTCTCCAGCAGCTGCTCCACTGTGGTTCGTCCAACGCACTACTCCGACGGGCACTGCACAACTACGGCTGATGCCACACTGCGGCAGAAGGCACCTTATTCCCCCTCCCCTCCTCCCAGGCCATGGCCTTGAGGTGCTATTGAAGGATGAGCTCATCCAACAAGGTGAGGATCTCCTCTGATTTTTTGCCAAATTTTCATTCTGATCCACTATACGATGAATTGCTATGAGCTGCTTCTGCTGCTGCTATATGATGCATTGCTATGACCTGCTCCTGCTGTTGTTATATGAGGAATTGCTATGAGCTGCTGCTGCTGTATGATGAGCTGCTATGAGCTGCTGCTGCTGCTATATGATGAATTGTTATGAGCTGCTGCTGCTATATGATGAGTTGCTACAAGCTGCTCCTGCTACTGCTATATGATGAATTGCTATGAGCTGCTCCTGCTGCTGCTATATGATGAATTGCTATGAGCTACTGCTGGTATATGATGAATTGCAGACTGCTACTGCTGTATGATGAGTTGCTATGAGCTGCTGTTGCTGCTATATGATGCTTTCAGGTGGTGCTGCTATACGATAATAACCAGCCACTTGGACCATCGAATTTCAATAAATAATTGTTCTTCATTTAAATGTGGGTTATGCGTTCTTCGTTTAAATTAGGCAATGGGATCTCTATGGAAAACATTGACCAAAGTAGATTGTGCCAAGTAGATGGTATCTTTGTATTTGCATTTTGAGCAAATAGTGATGGTCTGTTTTCCTATCATATTAATTACTGCACTGGGTTCAATTTGTGATATTTGCAAGTCAAATTAATTTCCATATGGGCAGCAAAATGAAAAAAATATAATGCAATCTAGACTTTCCACGGATCATACCAAAGATAAGCTGAAAACGCAATGAAAAGAACTGGTTTTCCTATCATATTAATTATTTTCTTAGGATAACTCGTAATAACTGTCCCTAAGAAACTTGGCTAATAGAACTGGCATACAAATAACATGTCACGACGATTGCAATGGAGGAGTGACGTACCATAGCACACTGTATAGGCTCACCGCTGCCTCTCCTTTTTTTGCGATGTTCCATGAAATTGCCACATACATCTTGTACTTTTTCATTGTGTAACCCTATCTGCAAGTTGACACGGCTAATTTCAGACATCTCTACATGATACTACATTGCATATCCCTTGCGCATATTTAAACCACCAATTAACGATTGTGTGCATACCATAAACTAGCCATGACTCTGTATGCTGGACTAGCAGGCACTCTAAGGGAGCCTAATGTAGTGCACTGGAATTCCTACATGCCACCAATGATTTTGTGTAATGTACTGCCCCTGTTCCTAAATATATGTATTTGTAGAGATTGCAGTATGGACCACATACAGATGTATATAGATGCATTTTCGAGTGTAGATTCACTCATTTTGCTCCGTATGTAGCCTATAGTGGAATCTCTAGAAAGACTTATATTTAGGAACGTAGGTACGAGGTAGTATCATGTATGACATCGACATATCTAATTTAGCAGCCAGTAGTAGAAATCATTGTCTGCACAAAGGGATTACTGGTCGAAAATCCTAGCAAAGCACGCTGGCAGGCACAGAACAATACAAGAGAGAGAGACGCGCTTACAAGATCATAGCAATGCCTCAGTCCAGGATCTTGGTTGGCCAAGCTGTTAGATCCAGAAGAAACATCGTCCTTGTAGTTTTTGCCAGCTGCATAACAGGTAACAACGACCGGTTAGTATATTTGAAGTACATCGGGAAGGTGATGCTGGACGGGTTTAAAGGTGACAAGTACCTAGGCCGTGGCGGGTGCTTGGCATCTCTCCAGACGGTGGGAATCAGGTTAGGAACATTGAGGGTGATGATGCTGCGCTGGCTGTCGGGGTCCGGTAAGGAGATCTAGAACCGTCGAGTAGGGTGTTTGTGGAGCGGCTCCAGTAGGGTGGACTACGGTGTGGGCGAAGCGGATCTGTGGCCGTGGACGAGGGCGTAGGTGAAGCTTCTCCGGTGGTTGGGTTAAGGATGGTGTCGACGATGCGAATTTGCGGCCTTGGACGGGGCATCAGAAGCTGCTCCGGTGGTTGGGTTAAGGTGGTGTCGACGATGCTGATCTGCGATCGTGGACGGGGCGTCAGAAGCTGCTCCGACAGGTTGGATGAGGGTGCGAGGAAGCGGATCTGAGGTCGTGGACTTGTGAGTTGGCAAAGCGGCCCGGTAGGGTTGAGAATGGTATAGGCGAAGCTACTCTGGTAGGGTTGACGATGGTGTCGGCGAAGCGGCTCCGGTAGGGTTGAGGAAGGTGTCGGCGAAGCGGCTTCAGTAGGGTTGAGGAAGGTGTCGGCGAACAGGATCAGAGGCCGTCGACGGGGGCGTAGGTGGGGCGGCTCTGGGGGGTGTGGACGAAGCGTCTCCGGTGGGGAGTACAAATGAGCCGCTGCAGATGCGCGGCGGTTGACGAGAGTACCGGCGAAGCAGATCCGGCGCCGTGGACAAGGCCAGCACTGAATGGGCTGTGGTATAGTGGTGGATGAGCAGTCTACTAGTTTCTAGGGGAGGTGGGAGGGGTAGATGCGGCGGTAGAAGCAGATCTAGCGAGGTGGACGCCGCTGGCAGTGAATGGGCTATGGTACACCGGTGGATGAGCAGTCTAGGGTTTCGAGAGGGGAGGGGACAAAGGGTGATGAGGTACGGACGACGTGATGTAAGATGCTCTGGTGCTGTGGAGTTAGTCGTTTTTGCGGGAGGGAGAGAGGAAATGGGAGTGCCATGTAGTGGGGGAACCGGAAGTTGCCAAAGCAGCCCCGACCTATCATGTAGATGAGGGCGGTATTGTAACTATTGGTCTCCGTGCACCAAGGACAAAAGGGGGATTTCGCATGCTAAAGACTAAGGTGGCGGAAATTTTAGAAGGAGGCGGGAGATTTTGCCGCCCGCGTGATCGTTCGTATCTAGTTTCAACTAATTTTGGATCGTGCTAGCGGGAAGGTCATGCTAGACTGTGTACACGGGGCACGCGTCAGCAGTTAATAACTGGTGTGAAGTCCACCCCAGAAAAAAGACAATAACTCGGGATGATGCGCCGATAACTAGGACGTTCACACGGGCGCGGCCAATCGTACGGGTGCAGTGGCGCGTTCACAAAAAAGGGATCAAACGCTCAGGCTATGTATTTCTCATGTAAATAGATAATTTAGTGCCATTGGTTATTTACTTTAAACATAATGCATTGACGTGTTAGTGTAGATGCGCACAAAAAGAAATGGATATTGTAGTCAGCTACTTAAAAGTGTTACCTCATATGATTAAATAGCCTCCATTTCATAAATTGTGTACCCGTTGAATTCATATATGAATATTACATATATTACTTCGAAATAGAAACTTAAATCATCCAAGACTAATGAATTTGAATGCAAGAGTAACAATGGTGCATGTACATGATAGCTACATTGGTTGTTTGAAGAAACATCACTATAACTTTCGCATGCACAACTGAAAAGGTTTATTTAAATAGAAAAAAATGTGATATGTGGGTGTCCAATCTTTATAGCGTTGAATCGATATTGTACCTTTGGCCACGATATGAAGTAGATATTGACTTATGTTCAAGCGATGCATGTCCACGATCGCTAGATAGTGATACGTGAATGAATTGTGCAATCTCTCTCACACGCATACATATCTCATTTCCCTGTGGGCATCGGAATCACACACGCACACTTCGTGTATTTCTCTCCCTCCGTCAGCATTAAATTCGTCTTTCTACCCCGTCCTACAAGTCTCTCACACAGAAGCACACACACACACACTCTGTATGTCTAACACGCCCACCCCTTTAATTCCGCCCAACCACAGCCACCAATGTCTCAAAGTATAATAATGTCTCTCACACATATGCTATCTACCTATCCCTTAATATAGCTAGATATGTGTCACACAAACTCCTTCTCCCTACTAGCAAGATGCCCATGCGTTGCACGGAACATCAAGATGCATTTGTATGAGAGGTTTATCTTGTGGGAGAAAACTATGAACGAGGGAATGCCTTATTTGCAAATGCGGAGAGGGGTGTGGGTATCTTTTTGCAAAATTGCCATAGTTTCCTTCCTGTCCGTCGGATATAAATCGGATGGCCTATATTGCAGGATGGCAGGAACACCATCATCACCAACTCTGTTTTTTATAAGAGTAGAGATATGTGAGTGTCACTGCCCCCCCACACACACACCCACACTTCCCAACACCGAAGGAGTAGGGTGACACCTCGATCTTGATACTAATCTATCGATTGGCTTCTCTCTCAAACACACACACACACACACACTACCCGGCACCGAAGGAGTAGGGTGGCACATCGATCTTGATAATAATCTATCTACTCCTCTTTCAAACACACACACACACACACACTCGCTAGTTGTGCCTCTGTGCCTACCGCGCACACTCTTGATACATCTTTCTCTCCCTCCCCCCACAACAATGACAACAGAAGGGTGAAAACTCGATCTGATCATAATCTGTCAATTGGTTTCTCTCTCAAACATTGTGTCTCGGTACCTCGCTTGGTAGCCCCCTCGATATGTAGACTTCTTGCGCGCGCACAACTATAGTGACGATGACGCTGAACCCAGTGTGCCTTATTTTTACCGGCCTCATGTGATAGTTTTCACCCTGTTTTCTGTTAATTAACAAGGCAACCTTTTCTTTGTTACTACTAGTGAATCTGAAATCATTCGGGGCAGACATAAAATATATCACTTCAACCCAATTATCGCACCAACTATTTTAAAAGAAATTAGCTAGCTGCCCGTGCGTTGCACGGAACATCAAGATGGATTTGTACGAGTAGTTTATCTTGTGAGAGAAAAGGTTGAACGAGGGAAGGCCTTATTTGCGAACGTGGAGAGACATGTGGGTATATTTTTGTAAAATTGCCATAGTTTCTTTCCTATCCGTTAGATATAAATCCGACGGCCTATATTGCAGGATGGCACGCACACCATCATCACCAACTCTGTTTTCTACTCCCTCCGTCCGAAAATACTTGTCATCAAAATGGATAAAAAGAGATGTATCTAAAACTAAAATACGTCTAGATACATTTCCTTTTATCCATTTTGATGACAAGTATTTCCGGACGGAGGGAGTATTTGTCTTTTTAGAGATTTCAACAAGTGACTATGACCGGACCTTACCAACATACTCAAAAAAGTAGTCCATAATTTTGATGTTACCCTCTTTTCTTGGCGGTGCAGTGCCATCTAGATACCTCATAGATAAATCAAGGACACATCTGACCCCTTCCTGAAAAGACATACAGAGCAAAATGAGTGAATCTACACTCTAAAATATGTCTACATACACATCCCTATGTGGTAGTCCATTTGAATTTTGAAAAGACAAATATTTAGGAACGAATGGAGTATATATAAGAGTAGACATGGAGATATATCTCCAGCATGGTTTACAACAAAAATGTGCTGGGCTGGATAGCGCCGGATGCTCGCAACGTGATGACATGAGTTCAAATTCTGTCTTTTAACTTTATATTTTTATATTATATATTACTCTACTTATTTAATATATACTTCTTTCGCTACTATACTGATAGTGGAACCCACAGAGTACTTAGAATACAAGATTAAGGATGGACTTGTTTCTTTTTAATTTTCTGTACGAAGTTGTAGCCACCCTGCAAGTCAGGTGTACACTTTACATGCAATTAACTTTTTATAGAGGGACAATCATACAGGCAATTAACTCAAATGGATTGGATGTCACTATTATTTCCAGCATAAAGAGCATCTCCAACAGCAGCCGACAAATTTCCTCCCACTTCCTTAAGCGGAGGACGACATCAAACGCCAGTGGCATATATTTTTACAACTCTAACCAACCAGATGAAATTCGTGCAAACATGGACTGATTTCATATAAGCATGAAGGATTTTGTATAAAAAAGCTGGATCTTCATATAAACATGATGGATTTCATTACATTTACATGAACTAAGAGGTGCCAATCCGGCTGTGTTGTATAATTAATACTCCCTCCGTCCGGAAATACTTGTCCTAGAAATGGATGTATCTAGACTTATTTTAGTTCTAAATGGCCGCCCGCGGATCCCTTTGTCTTCCTCATGTCCGTCAGACACTTGCGGGGTCGACGAAGGTCCTCGGAAGAGACGAAGCAGCAAAGAAACCACCTGAATCCATGGTCGTCGCCTTGGCGGTGGCCTTCATGGGTCCCAAGTGGCGGCGGCCTCCCGTGTTCTACTTCTCCTCGATGATGGCGGTGGACACGGAGAAGCTGGCCACTGAATCGTCGCTTTCCACACACCCGGCTTCTGTCTCTGACTGCATGGTGCTGCCGCAGGCATGGGAGGCGCGCCCACAGACACGGGATGCGCGGCCACCGCAAACACTGGTGGCGCGGTACGATGCAGCAGCGACGGCGCCTGTACCGGCGTGCTCACCGCCATGCCGGCATGGAGCAACTCGCCACTCCTCATCGAGCTGAACTGGAGCGGCGAGTTGCTGAACCACGCGCCTGCTTGGGGCGGCAACTGGCTCCGTCGGCCCAAGAGAGGTTGGTGAAGCACCGAGCGGCCTCGCCCATATCCGGAGGGCTCGGCTGGCCACCCAGCCGGGTAATATGCCGGAGAACGGCTCATCGGAAGCCATCGGAAGAGTGGAGAAAATGGTGAAGGAGGAGATGGGGGAGCGGCGAAGGGGTGCGATTCTTGCCCATCGTCTGTCTGCCCTCGTGTAAATAGGGGGCGGACGGTAGGAGCTTGGCCGGCGTCTGGCCTCGTTTAAACTGAGGGCGGACGGGAGGAGCTCGGCCGGTGTTGCGTTTAATTCCGGCCCGCTCATGAACGGATGTGTGGCCGGAGTAGGATTCTCGGTTTGCATGCGGGTTTAACAGAGGGGTTTAATGGAGGCGCCGAGCGTGCAGCGGGCCGCACAGTACTATTCGATTTGACAGCAATAATGAGCCGTAAAATCACAAAGGCCCTCGCCTCTCGTGAAATCGACCGAGCTAGACTGCCCCGCCCTCTAGCCTTTTAAAAAATGTATATACTCTACTTTTGTACATTAATAGTATCGATGGATTGCGCCATGGAGCAAAACTTGAAATTAAAAAAGGTGGTACATATAGAGAGGGAGTATTCAATTTGACAGTGGGCGGCGCAGTTCCCGATATGGCTTTAATGCAGACGAGGGAGGGAGTAGCGGTTCCCGATATGTTGAACGGCCAATGCATCCTCCTTCAATTAATGCATGAGGGAAGTAATGCGAGGAGGTCCGAGAAAAGAGGTTGCACGATGTGAATGCAACGCAGTTTGCCCTCATATAAAGGCGCCCCTCCATTCCGATGCATCTACCACATCGTACGCACCTAAACATTTGCCTAAGCACGTACACTAAGCGCAAAAGAGCTCACACCAGACCCATGGCGGTGATGCGCGTGAGTGGCTAGTGGCTGCGCCAGATGGTCCACGACGCCGGCCTGCGGCATGGCGCCGAGGATCGTCTCCAGACGGTGTTTGAGACCGGCTGGTGGATGGCCGCCGTCGATGCCAACTACGACTCTCAGTTGGACCAGATGATTGTTGCCACCAGCAACAAGTTCACCGTCCTCAAGAAGCTCGCGGACGACATCGCCGTGCTCCTCCAGCCCGCGTGCTCGGGCTCCTCATTGCCTACCACCCTAATCGGCCTCCATGGCCGGAACCTCTTTCAAGCACTGGTGGCCCTGCGACTGCCCGCCGACGCCATGAAGAATGTCCACCTGGAGGTCGCGCTCGCCGCGAGGTGCCTCACCTTGCAAGAATTCGTCAACCTACACATCCACGTGTACGAGGAAATCATGTACATAGGTATCTACAAGGCCAGTGAGGACACTATGACGTTGGCCTTCCTCAACCGGCTGGAAGCCTTGGATGCCTTTGCTGAGAAGCACCTCGACCTCAGCACAAAAGACGACGCTCCTTAGCCGCCGGTCGGTGGCCCGGCGCACTAAGTTGAGGAGGAGGAGGTCGTACGTTCGTGGATCCATCTTTCTTCTTGCCTTTTGTAACCACCACTGCGACCGCATCATCGTGGCCTTAATTCTTATTGTGCTGTTGCATTCTTGTTCCAGTCAATACCGACATGTGCGATCCCTTTGCTTAATTGTATGCAGCACTGTAACTAGTACTCCATCCGTCAATTTATAAGTTGTGCTTACCTTTTCCATCAACTTCATGCAATGCGCGAGCATCTTGCTAGAAACACTAGAATATGTATATATAATCCGTATGTGATAGTCCATTTGAAATCTCAAAAAAGACAAATATTTAGGTACGGAGGGAGTAATCTATTAGGAGTATATCAAAACAATAGTGATTTCTTTCAAGTTTGTGAACAAATACTACTATTCTACTACTTTGGATCCGTCGCAACGCACGGGTACATTGCTCGTAAAAGGAAAAGGCTTGTCGCGTTAGCGTCGCACCCCCAAACGCCCGGGAATCGGGAGTACAATACGTCCTGTCCGGCACGACACATAGCTTAGGGAAGGCGTGTTGCCTAGCATTTTCACTTTCATGTGGGACCGCCATTGAGCAAACCGACACCCCGCCCGCCACCGGGTTGGAAAACAGAAACGAGGGGAAGATCTAGCTGTAGCACGGAAGCCAAGAAATCTGGTGTCAGACGGGGCTCATTGATATAGTAGGAGCATTCCATACTAGTACTACTCCTACTAGTACCAAGTTTGTACTCCTAATACTATATTACTAGTACTACCACTATACAACTAGTAGGTACGTGCACGACACAACATCGTAGGAACAAGAAACAGGAAGATCTTGTTTTGGGTGATTTATCTTTTTTTCAATCAACGTAGTATGAATAATATGATGTGGGGGGCACCCATGAAGCTTATGTGGCTTGGTTGCATGGCTACGGAAGGTTAGAGAAAAATAAATAGATAATGTGTTTAGAGTGCACTCCACTAAATAGATATACTTTGGATCCATTGCAATAGACCGACACATCTATATCTATACCCCCTATATAGTGTGTGAAAAACTTTGAAAGTTGGTTATTGGATGAAGCCAATCCGACGGTACAAAGATGGCAAATCCGAGCACTACTAGCCGTTGGATATCATCCACCAGATTCTGCCACATGTATAATCTAGAAGACTCCATGGTTGAACTTAATTCATGACTAACTTTGCCACAACTAAGCTTAGGCACAGTTATTAGTTCTTCAAAATGAGAGCCACAAGTTGGCAAGCCTAAGGGAATCTTGCCACATTTTTTGTGTGTATGTCATGTGGGGCCTTAGTGTGGCTTGCCTAAGGTGTGGCTTGAACCAAACACTCACCTAAGTTAATCAAACTTGCCTAACCTTACATTCCACCAGATTTTGCCACATGTTAGAATCCAGAAAGCTCCACATGTAGAAGCATAATGCACAAACCACCAGAATCTCATGCGTGCAATGCACGTGTACCTTACTAGTACTAGTTGGTAGTAGTAAGAAACAAATTCCAGTTTTGGCATGAGCTCGTACTGCGGGAGCACCACAAGGCCTGCCGCAGGAGTTACATTTCCCTCTCGGGGCCCACGGGACCGAACTTCAGTGGCTTAGTGCCCGGCCTATGAGTCAATGACATGCGGACCTTAAATGCGGCTGGCCCACATGTCATTCTCATGGTGGTGGCGTGGTTCGTGACTCACTCATTCGAGATGAACCAGCCGATGGTGGCATGGCTGTGGCGAGGGTGCCTCAGCTGGGCGTCCGGGCGTTACGAGGCGTAGATGGCCACACCGGCGGGTACTACCTATAGTACATAAGTACCCCAGCTGAGGATTGATGCCCGGGACGAAATGTGTCACAGCCGCTGGAAGAAAATTCTACGGTGTGGGAGTACGAATCGGAGCACAGCAGCGGAGCAGGCAAACCGCGTCCAATCGGGTGTGTCTGTGGTAGAAAGTTGATGGTCGCCGCAGTTTAGCTGGCCCGCATGTCATGCACACAAAGGCAGAGGAGCGGTGGGGACGAGAGGGATGATGGGCATGTCGGGGGGATGTGGATCCCCTGACGCGAACAATACAACCATTCTGTCACTGACATGTAGGACCCATAAGCGTGTGTCCCACCTGTCAGCGAAGGAAAGGTAGGGCAAGGCAGTGATAGCCATGTCAGAGGATCCATGTCCACGTCGGGGGACGTCGTGCCGTGGGTTAAAGCGGCGTCGTGGGAATCACGTGTGGGTGTGGCAGTGGTAGAAACAAAGAAACGTGATGGTTGTCGTGGTTCAACTTCCATGGACAAGCTGTCATGTCTGCTGACACATGTATATCAAAACTAGAGTGTTTATATTTCAAGCACGTGAACAAGTATTATTCTACTACTTTGGTTCCATTGCAACGCACGGGCCAGCGCATTGGTAGTAGTAGTGTCCATCTCTATCTCTAGAGTACTTCCCTCGTTCATCCTTTTCTCTCACAAGATAAACTACTCATACAAATGCATCTTGATGTTTCGTGGAACGCACGAGGATGTTTCCTTGGGGGTCTCTCCAACGCGGCGTGGCCGTAGTTGCAAGTTGACGCCCCTTGAGATGTCGACGTTGAGGAGCACTCGGATTTCCTCCGATGAGCAGGTAAGATGAGTTTGATCACGTAGTAAATGCATTCTAAAGACTACTTCCGTGTCCATTTCCTAATTCTCCCCCTGCCCACTATTTCACAGGTTAGGCTCGGTGCGAGTAGAGATTGGCTTGCATATGTACGGGAGGGTACCAACATCAATTTGCACAGAATTTACAACGGTGACACCGTTCCCGTAGAAACTTTGTCCAACATTGGGATCAGCCATGCAACGGGGCACCGCATGAATTGGTACGATGGAACCACGGTGAGATTGAATAAGATAGCACAAACCTTGCACATGGCGGTCAAAAGCGGACCATGCTGTCTGCGGCCGATTTGTTGCCGTACGAGTAGGAAGACGTTGTGCTCCTTTCTAACCGCATCTTCACAGTGACAAACCAGGGGACTTATTTTGTATGGGACACATCCTACGATATACTCCCTCTCTCCCAGATTATTTGTTTTGAATCTTTTCGTTTTATAAGTTTCAAATTCAAATTTAGAGCTCCCCATCACATGTTGAGATTACAATGTCCATTAAATCATTGCGTGCATGTATAGTAAAGAAACAAATCTCGAGTTTGACACGAGTTCGTGCTGCGGGAGCACCACAAGCCCTGGCGCAGGAGTTACATTTCCCTCTCAGGGCCGTCGGGACTGAGCTTCAGCGCCTTACTACACCTACCTTTGAGTCAATAACATGTGGACCCAATAGGTGACTGGTCCACCTGTAATGCTCCCGTAGGCAGAGGGGCAGTGGGGCCAAGAGGGGTGAGCCGCAGGTCGGGGGACGTGTGGTTTCATGGGTTCGAGCGACATCGTGGGAATCGCGGGTGGCTGTGGTAGAAACTTGATGCTCGCCGCATTTTAGGTGGCCCACATGTCATGCACACAAAGGTAGAGGGGCGGTGCGGCCGAGAGGGGTGAGGTGCACATCGGGGGCGTGGTGCCGTGGGTTGGAGAGGCGTCGTGGGAATCGTGAGATGAAACGTGATGGTCGCCATAGTTGAACTTCCATGGACAAGCTGTCATGTCTATGGACACATGCACTGCATACCGATCACTGGAAGGAGTAGCAGAGAAAGCTATATATGCGGATAAATAGTTCCTTATAGTCAAGCGGACCCACGCTACTACTCTGTTCCAAAGACATGCACACCATTGAAATAGTCCATCTATATCAATATACACCGAGAGGGAATAATTTTTTTACAAGAGAGGAAATAGCTCATCCATCCATAATGCCCTCCTGCTGGTGCAGTCTTTTTTTCTTCTTCTTCTTCTTCTTCTTATTCTTCTTCTTCTTCTTGTTCTCATTCTCTGTGGAAGATGGCTTCGCAACAAGCACTTTGGACCTTGCAGCTATCTCGAAACTCACACGGGCATCGAGGGCAGCATATTTTATCCGCTCGTATGTCAAGGGATAATTCTCCCATCCAGACGACCTTAATGCCACCGTCTTATCACCCATCTGAAGAATTGTACCGAGCACAAAATTTGCTACGTCGAATAGGGATGGTGTCTGTTTATCACAATGTTCTACAAGAATTTTGATTCTGGTTTGTAGGTCAGCGATGCTTTTCAAATCAAGGTTGTACGGCTCCAGCTTCTATGTGTCGCCTTCGATGGCTGCCGCACAGAAGTATACGTCCTCCCGAGACAAGAAATCGTGAAGCTCACGTGGTATGGAGGGCGAGTGTATGATGTGGTACACCAAAACATCATCTTCGTGGCACAGTTGAAGGACGGCGGCGCGCTAGATCTTCCCAGGGGCACGCTCCGTGTACTCTACGTCGAGACCGATGACCCTTGTCTCTACCTTTTCGAGGGAGTTGGATACATTGTTGATCCACTGCCGAACAGCCCTTGGGTGGACGGTGACGGTGGCAACTATGCACATCGAGCCTTTGACGAGGACATGTTGGACGCTAAAAACCTGCATCTCGATCTCTTCCACCATTTGGAACCGCTGGAACGGAGGGCTATAGTTTGGAGAATTAGGATTAGATAGCTAGTCTAACTGAAGTAGTAGATGATTATTTAAAGAGGTTAAAACAATGTGAACGCAGTGGGGTTTGGATGCAAATGAAGACGAAGGGGAGGTGAAGAAGCCGAGGAGAATCGGTTCCCGATGGAGAAGTAAATGGGAGAAGTGGCATGCAGGCAGTTGATTAGACGGCTAGGTAGATTAAACGAAAAGGCTATGCGGGTAGACTAATGAGTCGTACCTGTTCATGTACGTGCCCATCCTTCCTGATAGGTGGGACCTATGCAAACAGATAAAAATGTGTCGTAGTTTTTTTTGAGCACGTGAGTGGGAGACACAACATTCTCTGGTTAAGGAATACTCCCTCCGTTTAGGTGAGTATAAGTCACCTTATGAAAATCAGGTTTTCCCAAAACCTTTAGGTGTGGAGCATTAACTTCCTGCTCGATCCCCTCCCAGCCTCATTAGCCAGCGTTCTCTTCCTCTGCTTCCGCGTTCTACCTTTCCATTTTCCTCTTCTCAAATTTGGAATGATCTGCATGCTATCCCTGATGCACTAGAACGACCACTGCATGCATCGCGGCAGGGCATTGATTGGGCATGCCCGAGAATTTGGTTAGTCCTGCCTATGGTTGTTGTGTGCTGTCGCTCAACAGTGGCATGGCGGCACTTGACGACCAGTTTGCCAGCAAAGTGCTGATGGTAACCATCAACGACGACCGGCCTCCCGTCTCACCAGACGACCTTGTCAAAGCTCTTGGCATTGCGCACGTCATCCAAATAAGTGACTTGCTCGTCGAAGTCTGCCTTCCATCGGCTGATTTCTTCGTCAGGTTCTGGACAACTTTCAACTGCAGGCGTGTGTTTGAGTCTTCCCGGCATTTGTTCTGCGATGGCGCGCTGGTGAGATTTGATCGGTGGCACCCAGGATGGGGCTCGGTGCCATTTGAGCTTGAGTTTTTAACAAAGCTTACCTTCCACGGCATGCCTCGATGTGCTTGGAACAGCGAGTCCATGAACGAGCTTATCAACGACGTTGGAGGTGAGCTCATAAGTATGTTTATTCCTCCAGACAGCTGGTCCGTGACGGTTATGGCATGGATGAAGAAGCCGTCCACCATACCGAAGGTGATTGGTGTTGAGATACCGGTGCAGGAACCGGGGTTGTAATATTCGTCACCACCAAGGCCGCTGCGAACCACGTTAGGGATGTACCTGTATCGAGTGTTCGTGCATGTCGAAGAAGTGGTCAATCCATCAATCGAAGTCCTGCCGCCACCGCTGGTGCCAGGGTCCGTCAATGACGTCCATTACAGGAGTCAACATCAGACTTTCCCCGTGTTGCTCGGAACGATGGATGGCACAGGGCCTACTCCATCGCGCGGTGGAGGCCAATGCTTCTTTGGGAGAACAGGCAGGGCTGGCTGCCTGGATGTGCTCTAATTTGAGGTAACAACTGAATCTTGTCAGATACTAGTTAAATCCGAGCTATGGGTGTGAAGCACTGATATGCCAGTACATTTGATTGTGACATGTTCTAATTTTGTACCTGAACTTTTTTAGAAAGGTATGTACGTCAACTTAATGTGCTAGCAGAACTTATTGTGTTGTCTGTCTGTTTTCTTTGCACAACATTCAAGATATTTCCCCGTGATTGATAAATATGATGAACCATTATGTACGACTTCGTTGGTTTCAACATAGCCCTTCCCGTAGCGATCCACTGCTTCCATCCTGATTGTGCCGCCTGTGGGAAATTTTTGTATGCAAGTTCAGTGTGCTATGATGTTCTATATGATTGTGTCAACTATATAAGTTTTTACTGAGCATCAGTAGTGCATATGGCTGAAAGATGTATTTACGAGCATCGACTGATGGGTCTCTCTCTCTCTCTCACACACACACACGCACACACACAAGTGGGACCCGTTGAATTATTTATTTGCTCGTGACAGCTTTTAATTAGGTTCCACTGTAATGTAAATTTTTTATTAAGTTATTAATTGAGCTCAGTGACTTCAAAAAGTTGTATAGGAGCCTTGTTTAGGCCTTTCCGGTGTCACTGAATGTGGGCTGAGTAACCATGCTAGGTTGTACTGTACTACACAGGCCTTTTTTCAACATCAGCAATGCAACTGGGCCGACAGATGTACACAATATCCGGGTCAACTTGTTATTCTCCGCCCCGCTGGGCGGCAAACTTTCCTAGGAGGTATGCATTAGGCTTAACAAGAAAATGGACATTAAGAAATAATAAATGGGATGTAATTATAATAACTAGACAGTTACTATACACCAAACACGTAATTAGTTTGAAAAATATATTATTTTTGGAATTTGAAAATTTTAATTTCATTACTTGTTGCGCGCGCAATATTTCGTTGGATTTTAACGTAATACAACTTTATTTTGAAATTATATTTAACCTGACTAGAAATTTTGGATAAAAATATTTCGGATCCCGTCAAAATGTGGGAATTTTTTTTAATTCTGTTTTGAGCGGTTGTTTGAAATTATTAATCGTTGTCCTAGCTAGAAGTTGGGCTGTACTTTTAACAAACTGTAAATGGGCTGTAGTAAATTCTATTAGAATTAAAAAATGGGATGTACATTCTTACAAATCGCAAATGGGCTATACGTTCTCTGCCAAATCCGAGCTGTGGGCCTACTAAGTTGACGCGTACCGATGGCTTTGCCAACTTAGTCAATATAAATGATTCTAGCTACAGTGATCGTACGATGTCCATCCAACGGCCGTAGTGCTTCTTCAACCTCTGGTCTTCTTGCTCCAGCCGCCCAAAGCAGCGCCGCTTGTGTGGCGTGCTCCTGCCTCCTGTGGCCGGCTGTGATGCCGCGGAGGCCTCACCGCCCCGTACTACTCCCACCGCTGGCCAGGCCATCCCTCTACTCGCCCACACCCCCTGTTATTCTGCGGCGATGGCAACCTCACACCGCAGCCGAACCAGTGAACCCTCGTACTCCTCTCTGCGCGGGCTTCCACTCCTGCGTCTTCCCTGGCTCCGTGTTGTCCCCTTCCTAGGCCTCGCCATTATCCAGACCACCACCCTGGTGCTCTCGGCGCGGCGTGGTCAACGTGGTCAACGACCGACTTCCATCAGAAGAGTACTATACGTGGAGAGGCTGACAGCTGGGTCCAGGCGGCCGCAAGGAAGTGCCTCCTTATGACGTGCAAAATAATTATTCCTCCACCTGACAGCAAGGACCCACCGGACGGCCCACCTTATTTCGCGAAAAAAATGTTTCCCCCCTGACTGCTGGGACGCACTGGATGGGCCAGTGTATTTCGCGAAAAAACGTTCCCCCCGCTGTCAGCTCGGACCCACCGAAAGTGCCTCCTTATTACGCACAAAAAATGAATACCCCCTGCTAGCTGGGACCCACCATGGTGGGAGGCTGACTTGTGGGCCTACTAAGTTGACTGGGACGGGGGCCTTTTTCAACTTTAGTCAATATGAATGATTCTAGCTCCAGTGACCGTACGATGTCCATCCAACGGTCGTAGTGCTTGTTCAACCTCTGGTCTTCTTGCTCCAGCCGCCCAAAGCAGCGCCCGTCGTGCCGCATGCTCCTGCCTCCCGTGGCCGGCTGTGCTGCCGCGGAGGCCTCACCGCCCCCTACTATTCCCACCGCTGGCCAGGCCCTGCAGCGATGACAGCCTCACACCGCAGCTGAACCAGTGAACCCTCATACTCCTCTCCGCGCGGGCTTCCATTGTCGCATCTTCCCCGGCTCCCCGTCATCCCCTTCCTAGGCCTCGCCGTCGTCCACCACCTGGTGCTCTCGGCGCGGCGTGGTAAACATGGTCAAGGAACGACTTCCATCGGACATGGACTATACATGGAGAGGCTGACAGCTGGGTCCACGGCCGCAGCAAGGAAGTGCCTCCTTATTACGTGGAAAATAATGATTCCTCCACCTGACAGCTGGGACCCACCAAACGGGCCACTGTATTTCGTGAAAAAAACGTTTCCCCCTGACTGTTGGGACCCACCAGCTACATCTTCGCACGCAAGGAAGTGCGTCCGGGCAAGAAAAAAAACGATTCGCCCCCCTGACTGCTGGGACCCACCAGCTACATCTTCGCAGCCAAGGAAGTGCCTGACAGTCGGGACCCACCTGGTCGAAGCGTACGTAGGGTTGTCATTCTGGTCGCGAACGTGTACGTACATATATACTGGTGGATGTAGAGGCGCACACGTGTCGTAGTAGAGGCGCGTACGTGTCGTAGTAGAGGCGCGCACGTAGCATCTACACGTACGTATAGCGGCCAGGGTGCAAGAAAGAAAATACGGCCATGTATGTGTACATACGGGCGGGGTCTCGAACGCCTACTCGTGCATACGTACGGCCAGGGCTCGTGTACATGGCTGGGTCGGAACGGAGAAATAGCGTCGTCGTCGTGTTCATGGGGAGGCAACGGAATGCATCGTGGTCATGGGGAGGCAACGGAATGCGTCGTGTTCATCGGGAGGCAACATAATGTGTGGGAGCCAACCGGCTGGGCCAGAATGGAATGCGTGGTCGTGTTCATCGGGAGGGCTTGGACGGAACAGGCGATGGAAACGAGGCCTGGTGTACCGCACACCGGAGGAAACAGACCTCCTACATTCGAAACGACGTCCTGTTGATCGGGAGGGGTCTGGCGTACCGCAAAACAGAGGAAACGGACCTCCTATGGTCGAAACGGGGGTACTGTTGATCGGGAGGGGTGTGGCATACTGCAAAACGGACGAAACAGACCTCCTACGGTCGAAATGGGGGTCCTATTGATTGGGAGGGGTGTGGTGTATCGCAAAACGGACGAAACGGACTTGTGTTGGAGCGCTACGGTCGAAACGAGGGTCCTGTTCATCGGGAAGGGTGTGGCGTACCACAAAACGGGACTCCACGGGATACTGTTCATCTCCACCGTCGACCACCTCCAGCCTCCACGGGCTACCGTCGACCTCCTCCAGTCTCCACGGGCTCCTGTTCATCCAGCCTCCACCGTGCGCTACTCCACCGGCTACTGTTCAACCACCCCTCCACGGGCACCCCTCCACCATCTACTATTCATCCAGCCATCCACACCACAAGGTCCTGTTCAACCACCCCTACATGGGCACCCCTCCACCATTTACTGTTCGTCCAGCCCTCCACCACACCACGGGGTCCTGTTCATCCAGAGGCAACGCCACCGCTCACTGTTCATCCAACCCCCCTGCAACGCTCACTGTTCATCCAATCGATCGGCTCCAGTTAGCAGTAGTAGCGAAGGAATCGCTCGATCGGGTTCAGTTAACAGCCATCGATCGATCACTCGGGTTCAGTAATGCGTAGCCTGCGGTGCAATCGCTCAGGTTCAGTTAGAGCCCAACGCCTCTCTCGGGTTCAGTTAGAGCCAACGCCTCGCACACACGCGCGTACGTGTACGAGAGAAACACGCATCGCTCGGCCCCCGACTTCCCACCGTAACCGGGAACTCCCCAAAATTTTCCTCCCCCTCGCTTCTACCACGGTTTTTTCCATCATGGACGGCCCAAAGAATGTCATGCAGCTGCGTCTCCGGCCCACCCAGTACAAAAACCCATTTTCTGTCATGATTTTTTGTCATAGAAATAGGAGCCCACCACATCTATCGTCATAGAAGTGTCATATGTATGACAAAAAAATTTCATTCGTCCCAAAATGTCATGGATGTGTCATTTTTTTGTAGTGCTTGTCCTCAAGATGCTGCTTGAGAGCATCCACGGATTCCTCCACCAGCCTTCTATGCTCGATGCGCAGCATGGCATTCTCGTCCATAAGTTTCTCGATGATGATGCCGGTCCTCTTCAACAAGGCAGCGGTCTGCTCTGCCCTTCTGACGATCTTCGCCCTCAGCAGGTCGCGCTCGCCCCAGAGCTTCGCATTGCTCTCATTTAGTTGCCGGATGACATCGTTACACTGTTCAAACGAGGCTTTCAGGTCATCATGCAACCTCGCCCATCTGGAGATCTGATCCATCTACCTAAGGACGAGGGCACGCATGTGCTTGTAAGAGTCGTCGCCTGCTCGCGAGACATTTACCCAAGCCGCCGCGGCACGGGAGAACATCTCTGATGCATTCACGGCGCGGCGGGATATCTCTTCTGCTTCCGCGGTGCGGCCGGACCAGTCTGCTGCATCGACGGCACGGCGGGTCCTTTGTGCTACTTTGGCGGCGCGGCAGGACCTCTCTACTCCTACGGCCGTGCGGAGGGACATGTTGGCTGCTTTCGCGGCGAGGCGGGACATCTCTCGTGCTTCCACTTCCAGGCTCGCCTCTCCCTGGTGGCAATCTCTCGACCCAGAATTCACGCTAGCCATGGCGGACGCAAGGGAACGATGATGAATGACTTATTTTTTTTGACTTTTTGTGGATGAGGAGTTGAGGAGGAATGTGCAGTCATCTTGGAGTAGTAGTATTTATAACAATGTAGTAATATGCTCCTAAGTGGGAAACCGTTTAGGTTTTGATCGGTGTGAACAGGTTTGCAATTCGGAATGTGATGGGACGTGGCCTCCCTGTTATTCTAAAAAAAATTGTGATGGGATGCATGCTCAAAATTTACTGATGTTTATAAGTGTGGCACTATTCCCGGAAGGTGTAACGTGGGCACGCACACCTCCTTGGCCGCGTATTTGGCGTTTGCACCATAGGGTGCACCGCAATAGGCAAATAGGCAATGTTAGCACATGTCTTGTTACAACAACCGTGCGCACTCGTTATTACCATCGCACACGCTTCTTTTAATTAGAATGGGTGTGCCCGTCTAGTGCACACACGTTGATCTATCTAACTGTTTCAGTTTGTTGTGGCTAATCGCAAACAGTTCATCCATGTGAAGTGTATGCCATCAATCACAGACACTTTGATCTGGCTTACCTGTTTCTGTTCTGTTGCCTAATCACAAATAGTTAATCCTTCTGAAGCGTATGTCCTCAACCACACACACCTTGATATGGCTGACCATTTCTTTTGTGTTGCCTAATCACAAATAGTTCATCCGAGTGAACCGTATCTTGTATATCGCACACACCTTCATCTGGCTGCCCGTTTCTTTTAGGTTGCCTAATCACAAATAGTTCATCCGAGTGAACTGTATGCTGTACATTGCACACGCCTTCATATGGCTGTCCGTTTCTTTTGTTCCTCCTCATCGAAAACGGTTAATTGAGCTGAACAGTATGCCCTGAATCACACACGCAACTAAAATCTGAACCGTGTTTGATGCATCCTCCATCGCAAATGTTTTGCACCTTTTTTGACCGTTTTTTACACTACCATTCGCGATTATGGCATCGCACACAGTTTCGTCGAAGGGTCTCTAATCGTAGTGTCGCGTTAGCAGCATCCTGCAGTAGTGGTTCATCCACCGCCAAACGGCTCGGTCGGGGTCCTGTTCATCCAGCGGCAACGACCTCTACTACCACGGGGTCCTGTTCATCCA